>NC_050611.1:16060606-16363636 GCF_014743375.2 Drosophila subpulchrella
TGGAGGAGGCGTTGCGCGTCGAGATGGACGACATGAGCTGCAAAATGCAGGCGTATCAGACGAAGCTCCAGCTGCTGGGCGAGAATCCGGAGAATATAACGGCGGCTCTGGAGCGAAGCGGCCAGTTGTTGGACTCAGAGCAGCTCATCGACCTAGATGAATCGGCTGGAAAGTCGCCGCCTTCTGCAAATGGCAATGGTTCCGGTGAAGGAGTGCCCGATCTGCAGCGATTACTCAAAGAGCAGGAGGAGCGTCTTAAGGAGGTGACGGAAAAGTATGAGGCCCTCCGCAAGCAGGAGGAGGAGAATGTCCTGCTCCTGGCCCAGACTAAACAGGCCATTCACACGGAACTTGAGCACAAGGACACCGAGGTGCGGCAGCTTCAGGAGAAACTCAAGCAGTTGGAGTCCCAGCGAGAGACCCAAAACAACGAGGCCAAGGAGCAGTTTAAGAAGCTCCAGGCCACGAAGCAGGAGGTCGATGCCAAGCTAATGACTTCTGAGCACTTGCTTAACACCCTCAAAGGAAACTTCGCAGCCAAAGAGCAACAGGTGGCCGCCCTCGAAAGTCAAGTGGTTGCCATTAAAGCGGAAAACGAGCAAAAACTAAAGGAATTGCAACAACAGAACGAAGATCGCAGCAACCAAGCAAGCGATTCAACCGAGCAGCTGGAAAAACTGCAGTCAGCCTTAAAAGAAGCCGAAACGCAGCTATTGGCAAGGGATCAACTTTTGGAAACTCTCAGAAGCGAACACTTAGCCAAGGAGCAACAGTTAAAGGATCTGGAAGAGCAGCTGCTTAACCTGAAGAATGAAAACGAAATTAACTTGGATAAACTTCGACACAACAAAAAAGCTAGCGAGTCTCAAATCAAGAAAGCTCAGGATCAGCAACAGAAACTTCAAGCTGATTTAGAGATGGCTAAGTCCAAGCTTTTGGCCACAGAAGAACTAGCGAATTCCCTAAAGAGCGATCACAAAGCCAAGGAAGAGCAGTTATCTGAGTTAGAAGACAAACTGAAAACTCTTACCGAAGAAAACGAAAATAATCTGAAAAAATTGCGCCAGGTCAACGAAAATCGAGACACCGATTCCCAGGCAAAACTGAATAAACTGCAAGCAGCTAAGGATGAAGCCGAGGCGAAACTTCTTTCCACGGAACTCAGTTTGAGTGCGCTTCAAGCCGCACTCTCAGCCAAGGAGGAGCAAGCTGCATCCTTGGAGAAAAGCCTGAATGCTCTCAAAACCGAAAGCGAGCACAGTTTGCAGGACCTGCGTTTGCACAACGATCAGTTGCTAGAAATTGTCCAGCGTCATCAGCAAAACGACTGGGAGGCTCAGCTGGCTCAGGCCAGAGAAGAATTAGCCGAAATTCAATCGCAGCGGGAGCAACATGCTCTTGAACTCGAAAAAAGCCTGGAAGTGGAACGCGAAACGGTGGCCGCTTTGAGTTCCGAGAAAGCCTCACTGGAGGAACAGCATAGACTTAAGCTGGAACAGCTGCAGCGCGAGATTCAAATCCTGCAGGATCAGCACGCCGACTCGGAGAGTGAAACGGTGGCTGCCCTAAAAGCTGAGTTGGAGGCACTTAGGCAGAACTTGGCCACCAGTCAGGCGAGTCTCCTGGCCAAGGAAAAGGAACTCAAAGCCAGCGGTAACAAATTAAACAAGATAAAGAAGCAGCATGAGCAGCATCAGGCCAAGTCAAGCGAACAAAACGCCCGCCTCGAAACGCTGCAAAGTGAATTGGCAGATCGACTGGCTCACTCTCGCCAGGTGGAGAGCGAAAAGGAGGAATTGCAGACACGGGTCAGCGGTATTCTGGAGGAGATTGCCACCATGCAGGCGCAGATGCAACAGGTGCAGGATTCGCACAGCGAACTGGAACATGAAAAGCGCAAGCTTGAATCCCGAATTGAGTCGCTGCAACAAGAGCAGGTTGACAGCAGTGCCCAGGACGAACGGACCTCCGCCAAGTTGGAGGAGATCCAGAGCGAAAACACCAAGCTGGCTGAGCGCAACTGTCTGCTGGAGGAGCAGGCCAATCACTTGGAGTCCCAGCTGCAAGCCAAACAAGACGAGATGGGCAAGATTCAGGTGAAGATGCAGCAGGTCCTCGACGAGCATTCGAAACTGCAAAATGCCCAGGAGCTAATGGACCATGACCACCGGACGCTGCAGGACAAGTGCGATGCCTACGAAAAGGACAAGCTGCTGACCAAGGATACGCTGGACTGCCTGCAGGAAGCCAGTGAGGAACTGCAGCGGGTTAAGGGCAATTTAGAGCGGGATCTGGAGGAGCAGCAACAGCAATTGTTGGAGCTAAGAGAGCGTCAGAGAGAACAGGAGCAGCAGCTGAAGGACCAAGCCGAACGCTGCGCGGAATTGGAGGCCCAAAACACCGAGTCTGAGTCCCAACTGCAGGTCACTATCAGCAATCTTCGCGAGCAACTTGATGCTTACAAGCAGTCAGAGCAAGGCATCCAGGAGAAGATCCAGGCCAGCAGTTCGTCCTATGCCACGCAAATCGCCACCTTGGAAGCTCGCTGGAGCGCCGCCAATTCGGATGTGGAGCGCCTCCACGAAGCCAACGACGCCCTGCAGCTGGAGATGGAACAGTTGAAAATCAAGCACAGTCAGGAGCGCGAGGAGGTAAAGGAGTCCATAGCCCAGAAAAACCGGCAGGTGGTGGAGCTCCAGGAAGCCATGGCCCTGAGGGATACTCAGCTGAAGGACAAGGTTAATGCCTCCGAAAAGCTGGCCAAATTCGATGAAATTCTAATCGAAAACGAGTACTTGAACAAGCACACCAAACAACTGGAAAAGGAATTAGCTGAAGGCGCTGAGCTGAAGGAAAAACTAAAATCGCTGCAATGTGAGCTGTATGTACTCCAGGAAAAGGCCGAACAGCATGCCGTTCAAATGATCGAAAAGGAAACTCAAAGTGCGGCAGCCACAGCAGAGGTCGCCGAACTGAAGCAAGCCATCGAAGAACAGGCTGTGGAGCTAACTCGTCAGAAGGAGCACGCCAGCTTTGTCACCGAACAGAGTGACGCTGTCCAAAAGGATCTGCTTCAAGCGCAGCAGCAACTCCATGACAAACAGATTGAGCTAACGAAAGTCCAAGAAGAGCAGGCCAATCTGCAGGCTGAGCTGGAAAGCCTCAATGAAGAGGTGGTCAGTCTCAGGGACTGGTCCACACCGGACTCGGACGGCTTGCGCAGCCTTAACGAGCGACTGCAGCGGGAACTGGAGGATCTGAAGCACAAAAGCAACGGTGCGGAGTCCAATATGCAGCAGGAGATCGAGGAGCTGCAGGCGAATAACCAGCAGATGGCCGAGCGCATCAACGAGCTGGAAACCCTGCGAGCGGGCATCCAGGCCCAGCAGCTTCTCGCCAGCATGGCTCCCAAAAACGTTCAAGAGGCAGCTGCTGCTGGAGAGAAGGCTGAGCTGGAGGCCAAGCTTAAGGAGATTATGAACGAGGTGCAGGACGTGACGAATCGGAACCTGTTCCTGGAGCAAAAGTGTGAGAACTACCTGATACTCGAACAGTCCAACGAACGACTAAAGCTGCAGAATGCGAAACTATCGCGGCAACTGGATGAAACACTGGTGAGTTTCTAGCAGGGTTATGTAAATTGATACCATTGTTGATCGCCTCTTTTTTACGTCAGGTATCCATGCAGCATAGCGAGGCTGTTCCGGCTAACACGGAGTTTGAATACTTGCGCAACATCATGTTCCAGGTAAGAGTCCGATTTCTCAATGTGTGGTTAAGGTTTTGGTTTGTTATATGTCGAAGAAAGTTTACATTACTACTTTCAGGAACTACAAATCGTTAGCCTTATATATTCATTGAAAAATTCAATCTGACAAACTTTTAACTTTAAGTTTTGTTCGACAGATGATAACCATTCGTTTTTCCTCTATTTAAAAGTTTGAAATCAAATAAAACCTAACATATTATCTTTTTAGTACCTGACTGGCAACACGAACAACGAGACACTGGTCAAGGTGATATCGGCAGTGCTCAAATTCTCGCCGCAGCAGGCCCAAGTTGCCCTGGAAAAGGAGCATCAGAGGCGATCGCTGGTAGGATGCGCAATAATAGAACCATGTTAGATTACCAACTTATGAAATACCATCAATTTCAGCTGAACAAACTAATCTAGCATGAACTGATGGCTCTCTACGATGGAGACTGGAACTGGGAGCCCTGCCCGGCGACGCTTCTAGACCGCAAATGAAGTCGGAATGATTGGCCCGAGATCACAAGTACCTTATACCTCACCTCCGGCATATGAGATGTATTTTTCCGGCTGACTCTGCAGGCATTTCGAGTTGTGGAAGCAGTTGATGAGTGTGTGTTAGCCCCGTACTAGGTCAATGTTATTGTACAGTCCACTAATTAACTATAGCTACTTCTATCCAAATTCATGCTAAGCACTTTTGTACATTTCGATTAAGCTTTCCTTTGTTTCCGGCATTCACTTGCTTGCGATCCATATACCATATCCCCATCTCCCCCCCACTTAACCACTATCTAACCTAAGTGCAATCTTTTTGTGTATTTTAGTTATAAGTTGAAATTTGTAAAGATCCGCAGCACAGTTGGCATTTAGTTTAATTCAAATTCTATACAATTACATACATAAATAAATAGTTGCAATTCATACACGGGAATTTCTAATCTTTTGAGGTTTTCCCAGTGGCCGCTACGAAACGGAAATGCCTTCGCCGTTCCGCAAAGCATCTTAGCATGGCCCGCGTCAGCGGATCCAACTGGTAGTTCGGTCTGTAGTCCTTCAGGGCGTCGAAAGTGTACTTGAATCCGAATCTTTGCAAGCGTAGACATGCCTGCACTGCCGCCTGTTGAACTCCAGATCGTGGCACTGCCACTAGCAGGCGCTTCAGGAAACCCACGAAGGCAGACATATCTGTTTCCAGGGGCAGAGGCTTCAGAACCAAGGAGATGCAGTGCAGCAGATGCACGAGCCGGGCATCGTATGACTTGTCCTGGGCAGCGAGATCACAGTAGCTGGTGGCGAGCGGCATTAGGTGTTCCCCCAGCACGCTGTCCAGCACCTTGAGATGAGCAGAACGCCGACAGAAGAGCGCGAAGGCGTAACCCAGCTCCTCCATACGACCAGCCCTTAGCTTTCCCACCAAGTTCTCCAACACCTGCTGCTTGGTGGGCTCAAAGGGCTGGAAGTGATACTCAAAGCGCAGCTTGGAAAGCAGCAGTCGTTCGGCGCCCTCCGGATCCTGCATGTCGTACTGCCGGCTCATCAGCAGATGCTTAATCACGTTGATCAGGGCATCCGAGTTGTCGTACTCCCGCTGTTCGCGATGAGGAATCACAGTGGGAAACTGGCGCAACACCTCCAAGACCAGTGGCGGCACATCCTGGTCAAAGTGGTACAGAATTTTGGCCAGCAGCAGCCTCGCTGGATTTTTATAGCCCTCCGCCGACATGCTCGCTTGTAGGGCCATCGCCTCCAAGTAGAGTTTCAGGTATTTCAAAGCCAACTCAGTAGCTGGCCGCTCCTTGGTGTTTCGGAACAGACGCTCCTCCAGTTCAGCCAGAAATCTCTGAGAGAAATTAAAATACTTCAGGACATTTAACAGACGTTCCACAGGATTCCCATCTGTGCCAATCTTGCAGATTACTGTTATCAAGGCATTCACAATAACGGCCTCATCTTTGGTCACCTTGTAGATCTCCAAGGCCAAGTCACTGCAGCTGGACTCCAGTTGCATGGTCTCCTGAAGATATTTGCCTATTGAGGCGCAGAGTTGAGGTTGCAATTTCCCCAGTGTTTTCCTTTTTGACTGGATGACCTTGGCCACCTCCTTGTCCTTTTCAATTACATGTTGTAGGAGCGACTTGGGTTGGCCATCTTCCCAGCTGATTATAGCTTGCTCTAAGGGGATTTCGGTGGGTGGATCGACTAGCTCGTCAGTTGGCTCAGAAACTGGAGAGGCTGGTGACTCCTCGCTGAATATAAAGGTCTGCTTAATGGCCTCTGGTTCCATAAGTGTCTTCTTTGTCTCTTGCCTTTCTAGCTCAATTGGTTTAAAAGGCTCAATTTCAGTAAATCCTTGTTTGAGCTGACTCCTTATTCGGTCTACAAGCGAAAGTCCATTTTCTGGACTGGATTTTTGTTCATCAAGCAGCTGCTTGGCCCTCTGCCGAGTCAAACGAACAGCTCCCGGCGGAGAAGGAATTTTGATCTCGCTTTTTGTTCTTTTCCGTTTAGCTGGTATTTGACAAGGTGAAGGTGGTTCCTCTGGTTGCTTAGGGGAGATTGGTTCGTCGATAACCAGACTGTGCTCGTCCTCGGAATCATCACTTGTGCTTTGAGTGACCTTAGAGCTGATTTGCTTCTCGAACTGCTGGTTGTGTTTTACTTTAAAATCAGGTCCTGAGTTTTCCATGACTGAAGGTGGCTTTATGGTAATCAAATCGGCTTCAGTAAGTAAAGGCAGACTAGATGGTGCTAAGGAAGCTACTTCATCTTGATCATCAGCATGTTCTTTAATAGGTTGCTCTTCGGCAGCATTTTTTAGGACATCCTCTTCCAGCTTTCCTTCTGGTTCAGAACTTTCCTCATCCGATTCTGAATCACTGCCGAACAAAGAAGTATTTATTCTAAGTTTGGAATCTGGTTGGTTAATGGTAGTTTTACATTTTTCACTTTCATTCTCCGAATTACTTAATTCGGGATCCATCATATCCTCGCTCAACTCCGAATCCAAATCTGAATCACTTAAACCACCAAAAAGTGACATTGTTAAAGTTGGTAAAATATCACAATCTTTGTGGTTCATTGAGCTTTCTGGCTCTTCTGAAGATTCAAAAAAGTCTGTAGGCACAGTATCCTTAACACTTTTCGTTGTACTCTCATCCAGATTTGAGTCACTACTGAACAAGGGTGATTCAGATCTTTCTGTTGAACAATCATCTTTTTTGCTCGATGTAGGTTGCAACTCCTCACTTGCGTTAAAATCGGAATATAATCTTTCCTCCGCCAACGATTCTTTCCTCTCATTTGATTTCACATCGGAATCGCTGCCATTTAAGGATGGATGCGACGGAATAGCTTCAATTGGAGCGAATTCAGTTAGGCTCTTAATCTCTAACTCGATTTCTGGTGTCTTTAAAGAAGTCACTTCGGAGTCTTGCGTTTTATGTGGCAGCAGAGGGAGTTCCATACTAGCTGGTTTTCCGTCATCATCTTTTAAAGACGAATCTTTTCCCTTCTGGCCTGCACACAAAGGATCTGGAGTACTATTTTCTGGCAGTAGGAACTTAGTGTTTTCCGCAGGGCTTTCGAAGTCTTCAGGGACCTCGTCCCTAATGATTTCTTCCTTTTCTTCTTTTTTCGCGTTGGATGTTAACTGAAGCAGATATAGTTCTTCCTCATCCAATTCCATATCGAGATTATCACAGTTGGCCATGTTAAATGTTTTTAAATTGCTTAAAAACTGGAGTGCCGTTTCTGGCTTTTGTTCATGATCTACTTCTGGTTCATTATTTGTCTCCAGAGGTACTGGTCCCATCTCCAGGCAGTTTCGTTTGGGAATAGGCTTCGGCATTGCAACAGCTTTGCGCTTTTTGGATTTTCGCTTTCGTTCTCTGGATTTGGAGGGCAGGCGGATGGGAGTCACATCTCCTCCGTGGCTAATATTGGGAGACTCAATGATGGGATCCGTTCCAACACCCATGCATTCTGTGCTGGTGGCGAAATCTAAAAGGAATATGGACTGTATTAATCCACTTACTGACGCGATTTTGATGGTTTTACCTCTCTTGCTGGTGCTTCTGCTAGACGACTGCTCCGTTTGGCTTTGCGTGCCCTCATAGAGCTCGTACAGCCAGCTGGTAAAGTCCGCCTGACTGACGCTCGGCGGTGTGGCCAGTGAAGGATTGGAACGGCTCTGCAGCAGGCCCAGGACCATTTGGCCAAATACCTGCCACAGCTCCTCGAAGGCCTGCGGCGGCAGATTGGCCAGGCAGCTTTGGTTTTGAGGTAGAAAGTTGAGTAGCTCCTTGGCCAGCTCCCTGGAGGATCTGGCCTCTTCCTTCACACTATCCAGCATGGTTCGCGATGGTGGCCGTGAGGCGGACACCTTGATTTGCGCCGGCCGATCGGACAGGAAGTCAATCTCGCGGTGTATATCACACAAATTAGTGCAGGTGGCCACACTTGCTGTGGCTGGAAGTTGCTCCAGCTCCAGCTCCGGGTCGCTCGGTGGACTCATAGGTTCAATTACATCATGCCGCCACGAGAGCATTTCATCGAGGATCTGCCGCACATTTGGCAGGGGTGTGGGCTCGGGAAAGCAGGTGCCCACATCTTGATACCGGATGAAGGAGGCTGTTGTGGTGCCCCGCGTTGTGGTGGTGTTCTTGTGCTGCGTGGCCTGGTTACGGGTCTCTATTAGACCCTCCACCTGTACGGCCACAGAACAAAATGCGGGCTTGGCCTCCACCGGCTCCACATTGGTTTGCGTGGACTGGTTGACCCCAGGCTGATGGCTCTTCCGTTTGCTGCGCGGATTGGGACTCTTCGGCGTGGGCAAACTTATGTCCAGCGTCTTGAAGTGCTCCTTTAGCTTCTTCATGATGTTGTAATCCCGCCGCAGGAGTCCACTATCGTCGCCCAGACGCTGGGACAGCTGCATGAGTATGGAGAGCACATCTTTGGCATCCGCGGGTAGTCCCCTGACCAGCAGCTCATCTTGAAGATTCTCGCAGGTCTGAACCTGGGCATCTAGCTTCTTCTCCAGCTCCTCGCATCGCAGGTCATTCTGCTTGTAGCGCTTCTCCAGCTCGATCCGCTGCTGCTTCTCCCTCTTGTACAGATCGGTCACCTCCTGGGCGGTGCGGTGCAGGTCCGCCAGCTGTTTGTTCTGCGCCTGGAGCTGTTGCACCTGGCGGACCAGCTCATCGTTCTGGGCTATCCGCTCGGCCAGCCGGCTACGCTTGGCCCGCACATCCTGGTTGATCCTAGGCAACGGAACCTGCTTGTAGGGCTCGACCAGGCCATCTTGGAGCGGAGCGGAGGTGCCCAGGAGTTGGTCAATATTGAAGTCCGTGAACTCGCCCAAATCCATGCTACCGCCGTCTTGTTGTTGCTGGATTTCACGTGGTCGCGTTTTCAAGCGCCACTGGCGATTTCAGATGGTGCCGAAACCAATCAATGAGTTTACGTTCCTACACATTTTGTATCTCTCGTTGTTTCTGGGTAAAGTTCAGCTGCGATTCCTTTGATTTAATAGACAAAACAGGAACTAAAACAAAAATCCGCGTTTTTTCTGCAGCCGGTCACCAAAACATTTCCCTGAACGATAACACGGAACGGGACTATCGATAAGTCATCGGCCAATTTTAAGGCCACTCTGATAGGCCATTCCCACTGGCGTGCCTAAGAGCCGTTTACACTGACGTCGAATTTTAAATTCTGGAAAAATTCCACGGATGTTCCTAGAAAGGCAACCTCTAATTTGAAATAAAGATAAACCTCCTGCTTTTTGTTACTCGGTGAAGCAAGATGTTTATCTTTAAATCTTATTTAGGAAATCCGACATATATATTTTAGTGTTATAGCAGCGTAGTAAGACCGTATTTGGCAAGTGTTTTTTTAAGGAGATTTATTTATTAAAAGTCCATCTAACCTCGAATCAAATCATTTATTCGCCGATTTCACGTTAAATCCAACACAAACCGCTCTGAAATGTTGATGCAACAATTAAGACTAATTTAGTGGCCTTCTAGTGGTGCTCGGCATGCTCCTTGGCCTGGGACTCGGCCCATGCCTTCTTGTTTTCGGGGGAGTTGGCTGAAATAGGCGGAAATATGAGATTAACAGGGATGTAGTTTAGTTAACCGACATTAAACGCACCCAATTTGCTGATCTTGTAGAACACGGGCACGCAGGCCACGGCCGCAATGAAGTAGTAGCGCCAGATCCACTGGTTCTTGATGTAGTGCTTGATGGGGAATTGGGCTATCTTCGCCGAGAAGGTGTACGGATAGCGCATGGGGCGTCCGGCGGGTTTCTCAGCAGCAGCTTTGTCGGCCATGGTAGTCGGTGATTTCGTAGCTGTGATGGGTCGATGCAAAAGATTTCAATTTATGCCAAAAATTATGTAATTTTCAGCAGCGGCAGGCGAACATACGTACCTCACAAATAAAAGACAGCTATGGGAATGCCAACTTGACAGGCTAAAGAAGCACTAAAAATGACAGTGGATTCCTGCCCTGTGGCAACGCCAGCCATGTGTTTACCACTGCCTATCGAAACAGTTATCGATTCACTTGCAGCACTACAGCTGGTAGACTTTTTTTGCCATCGTGAGCAAAACTTTGAAGTTATTTTAATAATTAAAAACAGTAAGGTAAGGGTGTGGTTACTGCAAAAATAGTTAACGCTTTACCCCAACTTTATGCTTACCAAAATCCCAAAGATCCAGCCTGCAACTTAGTAGGCCCGCCAGAGAAGTCTTAAACTTTAACCTTTCACATCCTTATTCCACTGAAATTGCCTTGTTCTCTCTTTTCAAGCTTGCAAAATGGTTTTAACTAGCGAACAGGTGCCACAGGTAGCTAGCCTCACTCACCTGAGTGAAAATCACTTATAAAACCAAGTACCAATTGCCGAAAATTTGCCTTTTCATTTTGCATGTCTTCCGATTTGTTTCTACATTGGATCTCTGTAGTTTAATAACCTTTTATGATCCTAATCAAAGAACTAACGATGTCTTCCCAATCCACAGACTCAGGTCCAGATATTGAAGAGCAAACACAAGAAGCAACGACAACGCAATCGACCGCGCAACAAACGAAATCGCCTGGAAGATAATCATATAACGACTTCGGAGACCTCAACTACCGATTCTGCTAGTGCAATGCCAGGAACTCAGGATGCAGTGGCCCCGGAGAAGACGCGGGAACAAGTAATGGCCGAGAGAGAGGCGAAAAAGCTGGCCAAACAGGCCAAGAAACAGAATAAGCCTCCCACTCCTGCCACTCCCGCTACTCCCGCTGCTCCGGCCACCAAAATCATCACCGAGGTGGAGCAGACGACCATCACCACCAAGCTGACTACCACCACTACAACAAAAGCCCAGGAGAAACTGGATTCACTTGCTCTAAAGACAGCTCCGCCTACGGTGGCAAATGGAAAGGATGCGGAGGCGGGTGAAAAGTCACGGGAGCAGATTAAGGCTGATCGCGAGGCCAAGAAGGCGGCCAAAAAAGCTGGCAAGGGAGCTGGAGCCAAAGTGGAGGACACCACACAACGTTTGTCTGATCTAAAAGTGGCGGATAAAGCTCCAGTTCCAGCTAAAGCAGCTGCTCCAGCCACAGAAAACGATCTGGAAAAGGTGGGAGCCCTTTAAACTCTAATTCCGCACAAAGCTTACATTATCTGTTACTCTTATTTTCACAGAAAAAACCAGCCCTTAGCAAAGCAGAAAGGCGCGCCATTCAGGAAGCTCAGCGGGCAGCCAAGACCCAAGGACAGGCTAAAAAACCACAACCAGCTGGCAAAGCTCCTCCCACCGCTGCTCCCAAGGAGCCCAAGCGGGAGAGCGTCTCCCCCTCAAAAGCGGCCACAAGCAGCTCACCCAGCAAGTGTCCAGCGAGCACTCCAAGCGGAGAGTGCCGGGTAAAGCTGTTCAACCACCTGGTTTGCGCCAAGGAAGACAGCCAGTTCATCAACGATCCGCTCGTGCATCCGAGCATAGCGCGTCTGGGTGTTCAGTATGCCAAGCGCACGGTGGTGGGTTCCAATGCTCGATGCATCGCCTTCCTGCACGCCCTGCGCCAGGTTGTTCACGATTTTGAGACGCCCGCCAAGAAGGAGTTTGGTCGCAGCTTAGACGCTGCTGTGAAACACCACGTAGACCACCTGCATAAATGCCGACCATTAGCTGTCTCCGTATCCAATGCCTACAAACAGTTTAAGAACCAACTAACACAGTTACCAGCAGATATTCCAGAGACGGAGGTAGGTTTATCAAAACAAATAAGATGATTCCTTAATAAGTCTAATTAATTCAATAGCTAAAGGAGCTCCTCGGCCATTTCATCGATACTTACATTGAAAATCAAATCGGTAAGGCTGCCCAAGCAATCAGCGGATTCCTGCAGGAGAAAATCACCGACGGCGATGTGCTATTGACCTTTGCCTGCTCCTCCCTCATCCAGTTCATCTGCGAGGAGGCCAAGCGGCGAAAGGTGGCCTTCCGGGTGATTGTCGTCGATTCCCGGCCCGGTTGCGAAGGTCAGGAGATGCTGCGCCGACTGCACGCCTTTGGAATCCCATGCACCTACGTGCTGATCAACGCCGTGGGTTATGTAATGGCGGAAGCCACCAAGGTTCTGTTGGGAGCGCACGCCCTGCTTGCCAACGGCTATGTGATGGCGCGCACAGGAACTGCCCAGGTGGCCCTGGTGGCCAATGCCCACAATGTCCCCGTGCTCGTGTGCTGCGAGACGCACAAGTTTAGCGAGCGCTTCCAGACGGACGCCATCGTCTACAATGAGCTGAGCGATCCAAACCAACTGGTGCGCGGCGACAAGTGCCAGCTAAACAATTGGAAGGCCAAGGGCAAGCTGATGCCCCTGAACCTCAACTATGACATTACTCCGCCGGAGCTGGTGAGTGCGGTGGTCACCGAAGTGGCCATCCTGCCCTGCACCAGTGTGCCGGTCATTCTGCGCATCAAGCCGGACATTGGCTACTAAATCAGACTTCTTCGATCGCTCAGTGTTCCACTCGCAGTTGTTGAATAAATAATTTTTATTACACTTTGATCAAATCGATAAACAAGTTTGCATATTTTTCATAATTTACGGCTGTTTCTCGCAAGTTAACGCTAGTGGAATATACTGGATGCCGGGGACCGCTGCTTCAATGGAGGGCTAAGCCCCAAGTGTCTGTACATTCTCATTCCCGCCAATTTTTCGGAAACTATAGATCTTTTAAGCGGTCCCCTTTGAATCTACAAATTAGCTTTCACATGTAATTTACATTTATAATTTGCATTTAATTGTACTTGCTCTTGTGTGGGAGTGATTGGCAAATTAGTCGCTCTAGATTCTAACAACAAAATACAGTTTTGTGCCCGACTTATAGACTACGACGATGCCTGGAAGCCAATCGCTAGTGGATTGTATTGGTTTTACTCTTTTGATATCCATTTGCAACAACTTGAATGAGCTTCTATAAGCAGCTACAGCTACAAATGCAACAATAAATACACACAATATAATTAATAGAGTTTCCATTTCAATCGCACACGTTGCCTGCTGCCCTCATCCCTTAACAATATTCCTTCCCTGATCCTGTCATCCTCCCTACGGGCTCTGCTTTTGCATCTGCCGGAAGCAGCCTCGGCACACCGGCACCGGCTTTCCACTGTCGTGTCCTGGCAGAGCCACATTCTTGTCTATGCAGCGCTCGCAGAAGATATCCCCACAGCGCCAGCAATGTGTCTGTTTGGGGATTAAGAATTGTATATAATTTTGCTGTGTATAATGGCTTTCCGATCCACCCACCTTTTTGCTGAACTGATCGAAGGGCGTGGAGCAGGAGCAGGTGGTCACGTTGCGCATGGGCTTCCAGTCCACGGCCACGGAGTTGATTTCCTCGGGCAAGGCCTGCGGCGGACTGGATTGTTCGGCATTGAGGGAAAGATTGGCAAAGGACATGTTGCTGGCCTTCAGCGGATGATCATCATCGGCAGCCGACAGTTCGCTTAGCTTTTTATCATAGTTGTATCTGCGGGGAAGCAAGGATTTTATTAGTATGTATTAAGGATTATCATTCCAAGACGTATCCCTCACTTGTTATCATTGATTTCGTTGCTGGAGACCTCCTTGCTAACCTTTGCCGTGGTGCTGGTGGCGTCCTGCAGTTTCTTGGCCGACTTGGAGATGTAATTCTTGAAGCTGGCTATGCGCTTGGTCAGATGCTGCACGTGATCCTCCAGAGAGTTGCAGTGCTCCTTGCTGTCGAGCAGCAGGTCGCCCAAAGGCTCCCGCGGATGGATGCCGCTCTCGAAGCGACTATACATGCCGCGCCAGAACCTGTTTGGAATTGCACACATTAAACAAGGTTTTTGGTGACCCAAAGCAATCCCTACTTGATGCACTGCGGTGCCAGGTTGGCCTTAATTGTGTCGTCCACATTGGGCTTGTACAGCGGATTAATATACTCGTTCAGGTGGTTGGCCATGAAGCCCCAAAGCGAGAAGGTGCGCTCGGCCAGCTTCAAGTCCAGGCGATCCTTCTCGCAGTTGCCCACAAAGGTGCCGAATTGACAAGAGTGCACATGATCGTGCAGGATCAGCAGGAATCGCTCGTTGAACTCGAAGGACTCGCTGCGCTGCGACATCAGCTGCCATGTGCAGTCCAGGAACTGTGTGAAGATCGGCGACACCTCGCGCGCGTCCGTCTGAATGTGCCCGCAGCGCTCGCTAAACTTGTGCCCGAAGGCCAGCCAGTCCTTCTCGATCAGCGCCTGGAAGCCCTTGATGGTCCGGTAGTAGGGGTTCAGCATGAGCTGGGCCAGCGAGCAGACCTGGGCAGTTCGGTCCCAGCCGTCGGAGCAGTGGACCACCACCGAGACACCCTTGTCCACGGCGTTGGCGATGAAGCTACATGGTTAGAGAGGGAATTGTTGGTTTAATTTAATTCAACCAACCATTTTCTGGTTTGCTGAATACATATTCATTTCACTCACCTCGACGTGTCCAATATGGAGCGAATGTGCTTCAGCCAGCCGGATGACTCCAGGGCATTTAGGAAGGCGCTCATGGTGGGCGACTTCTGTTCGCAGGCCTCCAGGACTTTTTGCAGACTGGCGCGCTGAACGTGAATGTTCTCGATGCCGAGGAAGTGGAATTTGATGTTCTCGTAGAAGGCCTCGTTCTCGTATCCCTTGCCGGCGGCTCTGTTGGCCATCGCATTAATCTGCAGACAGCGTAAATGGATTATTTGCATGTGCCAAGCCCCCTCAGGGGATTCTCCTGTCACTCACCCGTGGTCGTGTGTCCACCACATACATGTAGTCCGTGTTGGAGTTCGTCTTGCGTATGGCCTCCAGCATTTGCTCATCCTCCAGACAGCGGGCACTGAATCCGGACAGCGGCTGACTGCAGCGGCAGATGGAGGCCTAAATTAAAGGTTTATTTTAAGGGATATAAGGATTCAATATAGTTTATTTAAGCAAGGTAAGCCCCACCTTGTTGTTGTGCAGATATGTGAGCGCCGGTAGGCGCCCCTTCGAGCGGAACCGCGAACTGCTGATGAGCATCAGCGTGGTGGCCTCCTTGGGCACGTATATCTGACGCGGATAGGTGTCGCACAGCTCGTACTTCTCGTTCATCGAGCACAGGGTCCAGGCCTCGTTGGGCACCAGCATGTGCTTGAACTCGGCCTCCAGCTTGAAGTAGTCCCAGCCGGCGTTCTTGGGGAAATCATCCTTGTTCGGCTGGTAGTTGAAGCAGTACAATTTGTTGATGGACACTGCCCGCGGGAAATGATTGTGGTTTTATGAGTGTGCAACCGGATTTTGTTTGGTTTGTAAATTCCTACCCGGCTGGAAGAGCTTCAGCAGCGAGGTGTAGACATCGTGGCACTCGGAGTCCTTGGGAATGACGAATGTGACCGACAGGAAGGTCTTGCAGCGGATGAGCAGCGGCGATCCTGTCGTGCTTAGAGGAAGCTTCTCAATACTGGCCACGTGCATGTGGAGGATCTGAAAAGAAATGGTATCATATGAGATTTTATTTTACAATTTTTTGTATTTCTTAACTGCGCAGATAAGTATATCCCAATATAATTTAAATTAACACATTTTAAGTTCGTTGCAGTGAAGTAGAGTGAAATATTTTATATAAAAGTATACCTTGATATACTCTTGATATTTGCTCTCTCTTTTAATTTGATAGAAATTCAGAAGAGAGAAAATCAAAGAAATACCACATCTCAATATCAAATTTTCATATTCATTGGTAAAATTTGTAATTTCATATTGAATTATTCATTGGTAAATAAGAAATTTAATAAATGTACCAACGAAATGCCATTCTTCAATATCAAATTTACATTATTCAATAGTTAAAAACGATTAGAAACAACAATTTTTCAATACGACATTTCGTCAAAATGAAACAAAATGAATTTTCAATATCCAATTTACATTACTAATTGGTATTTTTTCCTGTGTAGGACCTACCTACACTGTAGGTATCTTTTAATAATAATGTAAAATAATAAATAGGAAAACAATAAAGTAAAGACTGGATTATTTTTCCAGCCACTCAGATGATTGCTACTTATGACTTGTGCTCCTTTGTGAGTGAAGCAGTCAAGAATTCAGCTTATGGCCGTGACTTCGCCCAAGGCTGCCTGCTCTTATGCAACGCTCGAGAAACCCCAACCGAACTCTACTTACTCCCCCCTTCTGGACATCCCAACTACGTGCCTGGACAGAACTGCTTTCGCCACTAAATAATTGATGCGCCCCAGTGGCGGGCAGTAAAAAGAAAGGCAGAGAAAGTCAGGGGCGGTGGGTAGAAAGGGGACAAGTAGCTGTAGCTTATGAGGAACTAAGCAACCAATTTTCAATGGCACAGAAAATCGATATCTCGCTGCTTTTCACACCCTTTCACTCGTTCTGCTCCTAAGTGTTTTTACTTTTAATTAACCACTTTGTGAGGTGCCTGCAATTGCCACTCATTCGGAATCGAGGTGGATCCCATGGATACGAAGCTTCTGGGGCACTTGTGGCACTCGGATCCGCCAACTTGCTCTGGGGAGTGCATAATTAATACAATTTGGCGGGGGCAATTAAAATGCAATGCTTGCCTGCTTCCGGGGCGAAAACCGAAAACCGCGTTACGTATACGCAGTGGGTAACTCACACGAATGGCATAATTAAATGCATTTACTGGCACTTACATGCGCTGGGATTTGAGCAGTTAAACTGCTTGGTGTGTCAAAGGATATGAGCTGGATTTTAGCGCTAAGCCAGGGCCGCTTATTGTCGCATTATCCTTTCAATTTCGCAAGGAATAATCGCACTAAGCTGCTACAGCTTTTCCTGGCTGTTTTTTTCTTTTTGAATTTAAACAGCTTTCCAGCTGCATCAAGGAATTATGCTCACCCGTGTTGGCCGTGCAATTAACACACAAAAGCCGAACGAATTCAATTTGTATGTGTGCAATGGGGCGTATACGCAACACGCTGGTGCAAACATGCTTTTGTGTGTGCCAGATTGCAGAAGGCGAATTAAATTCCTCGGGTAAACATGCAAAACTTAAAGCGAGTGCTGGAAACACGCTGGGAACTTGTTAAAAGAAACTTTTCCGCACTCATCCTGGGCATCATTTGGGCGGAAATGCAGAGGACCTCAGTCTTCAGCGGGGCTTTAAACTTTCTGACAGCTGCGAGGTCGGTGCTAAACCGAAAAGAAACCCATTTGAGCACGTTCGCCAGAAGGAGACTTATTTGCGAGCACAAAGGTGACTCACTTAAACGTTTTGTGGGCCACGCAAATAAACATTCGCCACTCTAACTGAGAAAGTTCTTGGCTAAACAATGAGGTCTTTTTCAGTTCCTGTTGGCTCCTTCTGTATTGATGATGTCATTAGGAAGGGGGAAGGAAGCATTCCAACTTACCCAGGTCTCCTTGTTGCTGTCGGGCTCCACGAAAATCAGATGGGTGGCCGTCAGATAGAGGGTTCCCACCGTGGGATTTTTGGTATTGTAGCGATCTATCATCCGCACATTTTCCACCTGCACAAACAGAAGAAGGAGAGAGAGTAATGGTTACAATTTTGTTTAAAATATACCATCTTTCACTATCAAATTTACATTATTCCGTAGAAAACACAACATTTTCTTTCTGTAACAGTCATGGCCATACCATTTTTCAGTATCAAATAAACATTATTTAATGGCAAAAGTACTACGTTTAAATTATCTCCCTGTGTAGGTGGGTGTCTTATAATGTAAGGATGATGGTGGTTACCAAAGTAATAGAGTAAAGTGGTGAGAGCTGGATTAATTTTCCAGCTACTCGGATGATTGCTACTTATAACTTGTTCACCCGCACATTTCCCACCTGCACAAACAGAACAGAGTGAAAGAAAAATAGTTACAATTTGGTTTAAATTTCTGCTGCTTTACTTCAGCCTGTGCCCGCTGACGTCAATGGAATCCATATAGTTTGTTGAAATCCCACTCGTATGCTCACATTGCATACGATAAAAAATAAACTGCATTGACACGAAAGGAGAAGGAAAGTTTTTCAATCAACTTTCAGCGAATCCCCGGCTGCTGCGCAAAAAACAAGTCATCAAACATTCATCAAAGCTCGGGATATGTTAACTTTAAATAAGTAAGGGGGCCATTGCGGTTAGTTGGTATATTAAATAAATAAAATAAAACCGTCGGCTGGCCAGCACATTTATTCCTTTGATGGTCCTTCGAGAGCGGTTCACCCATCCCATCCTGTATAATCACTTCCCTTTTGCCGTTTAGCCAGCGGCTGTTTTTTTTATTGCCCAGAGGGCCTACATATTCCGTGTCCCGAGAGCTGCTCATCATCGGACTAATTTCCTTTCATGTCACTTAGGCTGAGGGCTTTGTTTGAGCCGGGTCCATTGTCGGGATAGATAAGGTTAGTTAGTTGTCTGATTTAGCCAGTGGGAGTTCATTACTCTCGCCCAGCGGGCAGACAATTCAATTTAACATGCAAATTACAGCGGCTTTGATAAAAGGAGGCATTCAAGAGAGGTCAAGGCAATCTACCTTTTTAACTTTTAAGGAAATGGTTGTAATATTTTTAAGTTCCTTTTATACCTCTTTGAAATATAAATAACGTCTGTCTAATCATGTCGAAATATCATTATTTAGATATTTTTATAAAATTCAGCAAGTTATCATTTTCATTATATAATAAACTTTCTTTAAATGTGCTCTTTAAATTATGGATTTAATGTCGGTTGAATTAGCTTAACGAACAATCGAACTCTAATCATTTTAATCCGTGAGTGCATACACGTGTATTAAACTTGATTTATTTTAATTAGATTGTATAAGCCGAAGCTATAATATGGCTACCAGCTCGTGGGCTACGTGTCGTATACTTGATTTATTATAATAAGTTTATATTTTATCAGATAATGCCATGCATACTTTTTAATTTACCGAGCACTCATTTCGGTGGCCTTCTAGAATATTAAAATAGATATAAGCAAATAGAACTGCTTTGTATGCAAAACGAATTTGTAATGCATTTAAATGCCAATGTGATCTTTTATAATATTCAGTCTAAATTTATAATATAAAATCTATTACTAAAATATTTGCCATCATGATAAATTGAATATTATAATCTTGGATAGTCTCTTCACAAGTTGAAATATCTAAACTTGTTGATGTTTTAGCTTAAAAATCTTACCTTAACCCAATTTATAAGACATTGTAAATGTTAAAGGTATCAAAATCGTACCGAAATCTTGGCAGTAGTCAGAATTCTTGATATATTAGATTACATATAAGCTAAATTGCCGTCTTTTTATGCTAAAAGTTTTGTACAATAAACTCCTAAGTCAATGACATATTTGTTCTCAACTTGTCCCCCTGAAATAGTTCCAATACTGATAAATTGACTATTACAATCTCGGTTTATTATTCGAGTGTCCCCTATATTATCTCATAAATCCATTTATACGACACTGAAGATGAAGTATCCTAACCCAACCTTGTCAGTTGTCAAAGGGCAGTTCACGGTGGCGAATACTTGATGTACGAGTACAATTTGCCACCCGGTGGCAGTTGCAACTGCGACTTTGATGGAAAAGCCATCCCATTAATTGCCCGAGCTGCGGACTCGAGTGTCCTGCTGACAATGCAACAATCTGTCAGCCATTGTGGGTGGCCAAAGGGAGTGATTGGATTGTGGTGACGCACATGGCGCCCGGATGCAGTCAGGACTGGCAAGGACTGGCTCCTCCATATACATGACCCAAATAGGAAATGCTTTTTGGGGGAGGCAGCACATTTGGGGCCCCCCAAAACATATTGGCGATTTGCATATTTTCCGGCCACTAGCCGGTGGCAATGCGTAAAACGGAAAATTAGTTGGATTTTCCTCGAAGTGATTTGCATAAATGGGGGTGAGAGGGTATACCTTCTTGAGCACACTGTTGCCATTGTAGAAGACCGGAGCCTCGTTGAACTCCTCCTCGATCCAGGACACCACCTTCTCGGAGACGAAGGGCGGCACGGGCACGCCCCACAGCCTCTTGTTTCCGTCCGGCGGTTCCTCCGACTCCGGCGAAATGTTGTCAAAACTCAGGCGGAGGGCGGAGGTGGGGGACAATTGGCGCTCGATCTCGTTGAACTTGTTCATGAATCGGGTGAAGTCCATTATTGGCTGGATGGTTTATTGATTTTGCATCAGCAACACCACAACAGCAAATCAAATGGAATTTGCCAAGTGTGGGTGAAATAACTTGGGGACTTTCACTTTTCGCCTGCCACACAGACGCGAAACTCGAAATGTACACTGTAAATTAATGGGCCCTTTTTGTGTGAGTTTCCTATGCGAATATGTGTGCGGATTTCTGATGGAAAAGCGCGAAGTGCTCCCGTCGAGCGTTGGAAAAGAACTCAAATCAATGTGAGAAGTGCGCGCGCTTAAAAGCAGGCAATGCTTTTGTGTTGGGGAATTTCTAGAAAGGGAAATTCTCTCTTTTAAGGCGAGGAAGAGTTGGGAAAAAGGAGACTGTTTGGTACATTTGAATACTCTGTAAGGAGTGAGGTGCCATTACTGAATACTTCAATAAACAAAAACATTTGTAACATTAAATTTCAAATAAATGCTGAAAAATAAACTTTTCAAATGGGATAAACTTTTAACTTGAACTCAGTATAAAAGTATATAACTTTAACAGTCGTCAACATGGGATATATTTTAATTTTTCTGGAAACCCCATATTAATTTTTAAAAAACGCTAGAAAATAAATATTTCAAATGGGGTAAACTTTTTGAACTCAGTATAAAAGTATAAAAAACAGCATAAACCACATCCACATGTGAAATACTTTAATTTTCTTGGAAACCCCACATTAATTGTTAAAAAATGCTGGAAAATACATTTTTCAAATGCGATAATCTTTTTGTACTCAGTATAATAGTATAAGAAACAGCATAAATGTATGATAACTTTAACAGTCATCCACATGTGAAATACTTTAATTTTTTGTTGGAAACCCCATTTACCAACGAATTATATTTTTTTATTTATTATCACATAACCAATGATTTCAGTAGGCTTTCAGCAATCTACAGTGCTTCCGTTTAACAACTTATTTGAATTTCCAGTTTCTAAAATTTTATATAGGCCACCTATTATACAGCCAAAGATTATCTGAGTTTGGAAGAATATTCTTTTGTTAATATTTTATAAATTTAGCATTACAAAGGTTACTTTAAAATTGAGCTGGTCAGGATTTCAATTGCGAAAATAACAAGTTCATCTTTTTTATATTTAAAAATAAAACTATTCACTACATATCGTTTAAAAAGTAATTGTTTATAATAGGAAATTAAAGAACTAAAATATCCAACAAGATTTTGGAGTCACAAACATTACGATAATTTTGGTGATGTGGGAAAACTTCAAGGCAACTGTCGACCCCAACACGAATCTAGTTAAATAGGCCACGTCAAAGGGCGGGATACCATCACATAAACATCCCCTAAGGACGGATTGGATGCTGAGGGAACTCTTTCGTAGATTTGGATGAACGACTTTTTCACGGTTAAAAATTGGCTCTCGCAGTGCGCCTGTGTGGGTGTAAATTAGATTGAATTTACTGGAAAGAGAGCGGGGTCAAAACCTATTTACTTTTGCATTCTATGCGCATGTTTTGGTTCCATATTAAAAGATGTGAATCGGGAACTGGGAATGGGAGGGTTTTTTAAGAGGTAGGAGCTCCCCGCAAAGGAACTACATATGTGTGTGGGGGCGGAGTAGCCGGTGGTTTTCTCACGGCCCCAGGTAAAAAAACCCATTCCATCGATTTTCGAACTGGCCAGCCCCCCAAATCGGATGAGTCACAATCCTTTCACCGCATCCCAGCCAGGTGTTCCAAAATGATGGCCGTGTAATGACCCTGACTGCAGTTAACCCTATCGCATTGATTAAGTTGATAACTAACCTTGGCGAGCTTTATTTCGTCCATTGTTTACGTTTTGATTGGGTTTTCCTGTTGCTGCTGAACCCTATAACACTTTTCCTAAACACTCTGCACTAACTTGCCAACCGGTTCGCAAGCTCCCTCAAAAGAGCCTCGTTAATTTGGTTAAAATGCACTCGTGCTTTCTATTTTATTTGCATTTTTTTTATAATTATTCCGGAATAATAATAATTCTGCAAAGCGATAGGTCCAAACTAGGGGTGTGTTTAGGTCGATAGTAACCACCCCCGAAGTTATCGCTTTTCGTCGGTTATCTGGGGTTATCCCATTTCGCCCATCTGGCAGCCCTGTGCAAAATTCAAATTTTGTGCGCAAAAATGCATTTAATATACGTTAGGGCTTGAACTTTAAACACATACAAATAACAAGGAACGCATTTGCTATCAAAAGTTGACTAACATTGACGGTAGGCGGTTGGTTTGTAGCCATTTAAGTGCACTTTAGGCGTGGGCAGAGAGGGTTTAAATGCGGTGAGTGGTGGTCGTGTTCATTTACGCAGTCCTACGTATTTGGTCCAGACACCCTTGTTATCAAAATATGCCTTATTCCGGGAGCAAATGATGGCTTCCCTAAAAACATCGGCATAGGTGGATGGCATGGACGTGTGCTTGTAGAGATTAAAGAGGAATTCGTAGATCTGAAAGGATGAACATAAGTATTTTGAAGGGGTTGCTATGTTATTCCAACCTTGGCCTCCTGATCCTTCCAAAAGATATGATCGCACAGGTACTGCAGGCTCTCCGGGAAGAGCAACAGTCGCTGTTTGTCATCCGTGGCCACCACATCCACGCTGCCCAGCAGCACGGCACAGCCAGAAAGCACATCCACGGCTAGGATGAAGATATCCAGCAAGTACAGAGCCCGGTTTGCCTTTTCCTTGTTGGAGGCCTCGGCCAACAGCATCTGGATCTCCAGGAACATCTCCGCTATCCAGTTGCTGGCGTGCTCATCGCTGCCAAAAGCATATAGTGTTGCGGACAGGTGGCGATAGAAAAAAGGCCTCTCCTCCGCCCGTTTCTCATAGGCATCAATGATGGGTGTGAGCCACTTTAGGGGATTCGGTAGCTTATCGTTGTACAAAACCAAATAGCAGCGAATAATGGTGGCTTTTTTCAGCTTGCCCACCGGCGTTTCCCACCAATTTGCAGGCGTCGTAAGACCATCAATGGCATTGGGATGCAGCGTGGCCACCACTTCGGTGTAGCGTTCGAAGAGCCTGGAATCCAGATTCATAGAGTCCATGTAGCGCTCCACAATCAGCGTAAAAACATCAAGCACTTCGGGTACATCGCATTTGCCAGTGAAGATGTACTTAACGCTTTCCAAGAACTTTTCAAACAGGCATCCTGTAAATTGATTTAAAAGATTTCAGTCAAAATTTCAATTGAAATACAGGTTAGTACTCAACCCACCTTCGGCAAAGTCATTAAGCTGCGATTCCTTAAAGCAGTAAACGGCCACCTTCTCGGCAAAGTTCTTCAGGATCTGCAGGCTCACACTGTTGGCTATTTCCGGCAACAATGAGAACAGGAGCAGGAGATCCTCCTCGAAGCAGTTGGGCTCAAAGTCTACCAGGAAGTTCTCCAACAGGCGCTTGGCAGTTCCCGAGTTCACGGCCTGGTTTTTGGCTATCATGATGCAATATTTCCGAGCATCGAAGGATAAGTGGAAGAAACTCGTCAGGCAGCTCCAGTCCAGCGGGGGAATGGGTTTGGGAAACTTTTTGGACAGCGACCGCAGGGCAAAGGTCACGGCGTACGGTTCTGGAACGTAGTCTCCAAAGCGCGCTTGGCTCACAAAATAGTTTGTGACAGCTCGGAGTGGACTCGTGGCAAACAAACCCACCAGCTTACGAGGCTCTGGCTTTCCCTCTGGTAGGCGGTAAACACCACTCCGGAAACCGCCAATCTCGTTGGCTATATGGTGGGAAATCAAATCTGCCGCCGCATCTCCACACTCCGGACGAATCTTCTGCAGTAGCTGGACCCACACCTCACCGGGCACCGTTTCCTGCTGGAGATCCACCACTTCCCGACCACCAGGCCCTCCGATGCCCACTCCGCCTCCAACAATTTCGAAACGAAATTGTGCTGGAATGTGGCGTAGATTTAAAGTGATTCCCGGCTCGTAGTTTTTTAGGGCAACCAGGGCATTCCGCACCTGTGACGCATCTGTGCCCGGTCGGCTAATGGCTTGCCACAGCTGCTCCAAACCATCATCCGCCAGCTTCTCGTACTCCAGCGTTGGAGTCTGCAGCAGGGGAACCAGTCCGAAGAGTCTGTACAGCGATTTAAGCGTCTGCGGCCGCTGCTCGTTCCGGAATTTGCTGCCCAAAGCCTGCCAAGTGGAAGCAATGTTTACGGTGTGACTATCACACAAGGCGTATATGGCATCCAGGGCCAAGGAGGTGGCCAGATCCCCCGCCTCGTCAAAGGAATTGTTGAGAGTGTTGCTGAGATGCGGCAGCAACTCCGAGCCATGTAAAGTGGGTCTGCAAAGGAGGATTAACAAGTCAGCAAAATTATAAATAATTAGTATACTGGATAGTTACTTTTCCTGACAGATTTCCCGCATGGCATGGGTGCGGGCGATCTGCAGCTCCCATCGTTTGTCATTCTCTGGCAGTGGCTGGGCTATCTGCTTCAGCAGGAAGGGATAAGTACGCGCTTCCACTCTCCATAAACGCAAATACAAATCTACGCAGAATGTGCCGTTCTCGGTGGATAGATTCCTTATGGTGTTAAGTATCATGGGTACATTGTCCTTAAGAATATAAATAAATGTTGAATAAGGATATAAATAAAAGTAACAACTTTAAATCCCACCTTGGAAACGGCAAAGCTGGCCAATCCTCTAAGCAGTTCCAGCTGCAACTCCGGATTGTTTTCTTGGGCCAGCTTAAAGATGTACGTCATGAGGAAATCGTAGGCAATGCCCTCGTTCACCTTGACGATTTGCAGGATCACCTCGTAGATTTTAAACCAGCAATCCACAGGCGGCTTTTTCGATAGGAAGAGCGCACGCAGGAAGAGGTGTAGACGCTGACAAAAGGCCGTGTTGGCCTTTACATTCAGGGCGTCCACAAAGACAAACACATCCTGGTTGTCGGAGGCGTCAAAGGACTCCACCAAATTGGCCAAATCAAAGGCGATCGCTATGTCCGGGTGATAGTTGCGCATGTGAGCGGGCTTCAACTGCTTGGTGGAGATTATCTCCCCCTCCTGATCCGATCTCTCAGTGTCCAACACCTTTTGGACTATCTGGTGGGCCAAAGCCAAGCCCTCTGCGGGTATGAATGCAGTCTGAGACATCCACTGAATAATTCCGTCCAGACACATGTTCAGAATGTATTCATGGCCACAGCGCTCCTGCACCACCACGAAAACGATGATGCGCAGCAGATCCGCCAAGTAAAAAGGAGACAGCACGTGCAAGACCTCAGCCAGGAGCACCAGGAGGACGTGATAGTGATCCTTGGTGTATTCCCGCGTGGCATGGAGCACTCGAAGCAGGCACTGCAGACTGGGTCGCGGATCGATGCCAAAATTTGCCAGCTGTTTGATGAGACATGCCTGATAGAGCCCCAAGTCGATGGACTGGGCGTGATCCTCTCGCTGCAGGAAGTGGTCGATGGCCTCGATGACCAGGATGCTGGTGCACAGGCAAGTGCTGGCGTTGTTGAACTTGCTCCATGCCAGCAGCTCCTGCATCAGAGCACGAGCCTCTGGTTGATTGCCACTAAGATTCAGCAGACAAGTCCAAATGGGCTTCACATCGTGCAGAGTTTGGGGATTGCAGAGTACGTACAGGAAGACTGGTCTTAAGAACTCTATGCTGTAGTCCCGAATGCTGAGGAGGCAGTTGAGATGTATGAGAAATGTTTAAAAAAGAAACTAATTAGCTCACCCTTTGTCGTGGTGCTGACAAATGCCAATGATCTTGTTGGCCACATCATGCATGTTGGCACTGGAGTGCTGGAGCAGTGAGATCAGCGGATGCTGTTGGGTTTTCAGGCCATAAGAACACTGGTAGGATTCCTGATCCTTGAGTGACGAGGTCTTGCGTTTCAAGTTCAGCAGTTGCAGACCCAAAATGCTCTCTGTGATGATGGCAAAGTGCATGGGACTACAAGAAAAGACAGGATTTAGTATAAGTTAAAGTAAGGATTAATGTAAACAGAGTTCAGGACTAGAGCTTAAGGAACATTAACTATGAGTGACATGTACAATCCGGCCTGTTATTAAGGTGAGACGACTGTAACAGCCGTTTAGCGGACACTTCCGGAGAGGCAGCTGCAAATCAGTAGTCAAGGATTCGAGGAGCTCCTTTCACGGCGGAGGTGGCGTAAATCGCTTTGCGTTTGACGAGGTAATTACAATTCACGCTCTGGCCAGTGGTCGACTGGGTTTGGCCTCTAATTGCTGGCCAATTAATATGCAATCCTTTTTGCCTGCACCTGCAGCTCGACTTGGCTGCCTTATCAAGGTTAATTCCGGAATTACATGACCGCTTGTTCGTCCTTCGCCGCTCCGCAAACATTTCAAGTTCAATGCCAGACTTTTCAGCTGCTTTGCTTTGCATACATCAAATATTTGTTAGCCAAGGCTGCAGGATATGATATGTGGGTGTAGCGTTGCGTGGCGGGAAATGGCTAATAGTTTTTTCGGCGCTCCAGGCGTAATCGCTGCTGAGATCGGCAAGATTGACGACTGCGGATTGCGGCCAAGCGGAAGCCGTGTCAATGCCAAACAACTGGGATTTTGGATTAACTTTCAGTCATAATTCATTTGCGCATTTCGTACATGACGTGCCAAGTGCTGGGCAATTAATTTGGGCCACGCGTCCAGCGGAAATGCGAGGGATTGCGTGTGTCGACGGACGGAAGGAGGGTCAACAATGTTGGTAGCTCTTGGTGGCAAGCGTTAAATGGCGCGTTAATTAACTGGCGTTGCACTGGGGAATCCGCTCAGTGAGTTTGAGTTTCAGACGGGGTAATTTATGCACCTTTGCGGGCAATTTCGCAATTGGAATCGTTGCGCTCCACTTAGGCTGATAGTCCTGCACGATAGTTTCCCCCGCTGTGACTCCTCCTGGAGCCTCCACCTCCACCTGCAACTGCCCTCCGGAAGTTCAAAGGTGCGCCTTTGCGGAATCGAGCTACATATGTGGGTCGTGGGCGGGTTCTCTGGCCAGATAGTTTGACGGTTATCCTCACCCCGCATTGGCCAGCATGGAGAGCAGGCTGTTCTGCACCCCGTTGGCCTCCAGGACGCCCTCGTCCACCAGGCGCACCAGCGTCTGACAGCTCATCAGGCTGAGTTGCATGTGGTCGTGCTTGCATTGCGTCTTGAGGAACTCGATTTCCTTGATCTGGTGCTCGGGCAACTGCTTCTCCCGGCTCTCCACCACCTTGGCGTAGATCTTCTCCAGGCAGGAGGCCAACTTGACCACCGAACTGTTGGGTTTTATGCTGGCAAAGTCCTCCATGGTGCTGAAAATGGCAAACACAACTGGAAGTTAGCTGTGGGTTTTGCAGTGGGAACTGAGATTTATGGTTTGTTTGGGTCCCCGGGGTATTGGTTTCCCAGCGTTGCGCGGCGCGTGTCCTTTCTGCTGCTCGGCTGCCACTCGAATGGAGTGGAAAATCCGAAGCGGTTTGAACATTGCCGCGTTTTCCTGCGCTTTTCCACCCCCGCCACCTACTCAACTCACATTTTCTTTGTTTACCGCTTTCCTTTGACCGCTGCGTGTTGGCGCATTTCATGCAAAGGCTGAAGGATGTGGCAGGTCAGTCGGTTGGTTATTTTCGTTTCAAGGAGCTGTTTAAGCAGGAAAATTAGGAAAATGTTTGCTAAAAGAAAAGCCGGTCGCGGATTCGTTTGTTTTTGTTTAGAAATCAGCTGTTAGGGTGACCAGCAGCTGGTTCGGGCTCTCAAGTCAAAAGGTGGCAACGCTGTTGGCCATAACGGTTTCTCTTAAATACATTCAAATTTGGAAAATTCTGATTCATTTATTTTTAATTTAAAGTTAATTTAATTCACTATGACAAGAATATAAGTTAGTCAGTAGATTTTTTAAAACATATTTAAGATAAATATAAATAGTTTAAAATAATTTACTCAGATGCTTAAGGATGAATTTTGATATAAAAGTATTATTAAATCAAAAATAATATTAAACTAAAAATATAAATCGTTAAAAAAAACATGACTAAATTGTTTTAATTCATGGAAAATAAATGAATCTATCTTATAACATTTATGAACAATTCTTTGTTATCTTTTGATCATTTATTTTATTATGTCATTTATGAACATATAACAAAGTAAACTTTATAATTATTTTATTATTATATTGTTTTAAATTTTGTAGCCTACCAAATTTTACTCACTCTTAATATAGCAACATTATTTAATAAAAAAATAAAAGGAAAGGCCTTACATATATGTACATCTTAATAATAAACTCAAACAAGTAGTATACATTTTATTAATAAACGTAAATAAGGAATTTAAATACGTAAATCCTTTTTAATTCATATTTTCTTCGGATTCATAATTGAAATAATTGTATAATTAAAAGCACGATGCAAGTAAATCTCCCTTTATTCAGGAAACAATTAATTTCAATTGGATTTCATTAGCTCCGCTTGGCAGATTCGGTAAACTCCGAGAATCAGCACTTGTATACAAGTTATCATTCGGATAATGGACTCCTCTGGCCGAATAACCAGGAATTTATGCCCGACTCGACTTGACCCGTTGATTTATTTACAGCATGCTCAGCTCGCCCACTACAACCTCATCGAGGTCCTTCTCGGGAGCTTCATTTCCTTGGGATTCTGGCTCCTGGCTCCTGGCTCTTCTCCTCCTCTCGCCTGCTGCTCTTTCAGTTAATTGACTTTATGCATTTTTGCCAACTCGCCTTGCCGTAAAATGAAATTAATTATGCTGCTGTTGCAGCTATAAAAATGTTGCCAAGCCGAAAGGAAAGCGGAAAAGGTGCGGGGGAAAAGTCGGTAAGGAAAACTCCACGGAAAGTGTAAAAGAGAGCTCGGGTGGAGTTTAAACTGCAATCATTCATGGCCGTTCGAGGATTCAGATACAAAAAGCGGAGAAGACAAAGGTTAAGCCCAAGACGGGCCAACATAATTTCCGCTTCCTGACCCGAAGTCCGTATTTTGGCAACTGCTTTTCCTCTTATCCCCCCCTTTTTTGTTCGGGGATTTATGATTTTATTACCAAAAGGCATTGCACAACGTAGCTCGACAGGCGGAAACATTGTGGCCCTCCGATTTTGCTGCGTTTTTCAGCGTAACTCAACTCTGTATATTGTTTTCTATTTTTTACAAAGGTTGCAATTTTATCGTTTGGCTGGCCGCAGTCTTAAATTATTTGACTCAAATTTTAATCTTTTTTTTAAAGCGGTTTTTGCGGTTTATCCAAAGGCTCTTCATAATTTTTATCTGTTGCATTTGTAAAATTTGAATACAAAATTTCATTGAAAAATCGAAAACATTAAATAACCTTTCACTTATCGCCCTCTGTTACAAGGAAGTGAAAATAAATGATTACAATGACCTGTTGACAGAGTTTCTCGGTACTTGCGGTTAGCTCAAGCTCAAGAAAGTTTACGATTCGCAGTTTGGGTACACGATTTATTGAGCTGTATATTTGGCCAAACCTTCGCTTTTATTCATTGCGTTGCCACAGAAAATAAAGGGTTCCCAGAACACACTTTAGTTGGGGTTATTTACGTTTTAACGTAAAATATTTAAAGGGGTACTTTCTAAGAAGTTGCGAAACGAAGGTTACAATACAAAATACCTTAGAATATATGAAATTGGTACTTCAAAAAAATACCTAAAAAATCTGGAATTAAACTTTAAACAGTTTTGAAATGCTCACAGCCTTAAAAATGAATTAAGTATCAACATTCATTTTTTTTTTGCACATTGTGCATTTTTTTATATTATAAAATGAATAGCATTTATAAATTTATTTCTAAAATAAAACAAAATATTAAGTTTATATTGTCCTCACCTATTTGTGGCTTAAGTGAGCTTTATTTTAAAATTTAAAATTCGTTAAAGAAAGGTTAATATTTATTTATGAATTTCGCTTAAAAAAATTAAAATTTCCCTAAAAATTCCTTTTTTGCCTGAAACTGAAATGAATTTGTGGTAAAATCACATAATTTTCAACCGCTGAAGTTACAAATATAGCTACCGCGAACTGAAAGTTGATTCTCGTAGCCTCGTGGCGATTTCCATGGAAAAGGAGAGCAGAAATCCAGGAATCCAGAGCCCCGAGCACGTGGCAAACCGAATTTGCATATGCCCAGACATGGCAGGTGTTTCAGCCTCGTTGGGATCAGGCCACGCCCCCCAGACCACCGCCCACCGCCCACTTTTACCACCTGTCGCAATGGCCGCAATCACATTGCTTCAATTAAATGGAGTCGACTCATTAATAATGCAGACATCGCAAATTCGGATGCCATGTACATGTGGATATGTATAAACCTGTGTGGGCTGTTTGCTTGTTTGTTTGTTTGCTGGCATGTGGAAATGTGGACAGTAATTTTCCCGCTTAGGTACAAGCAAACTTTAATGAAGAGCGACAGCAGCGATTCAACTCGAAAGTTTGGAAGTATTTTTTTTTTATAGCTCAGAACTTCCACATAAGTTCCCCCAGAATTTATGAATATTTATGTTCTTGCAGCTCGCACTCGATCTGCGTAAGTCGAGGCACTGAATATTTATAAGTGACGCAGTTAGTTATCAGGCAATGTAGTTAAATATCGAGCATACGCACCGTTGTCCCCGGCAACGATTTTTTACAGCTTTCCGGGAGTTTTTATATGGTCTATGATTTGTTGTGCTTCTCAATTAAAGTATAAATGTGTGCTTATAAACAATTATTTATAGATTAACAATAAACTAAAAAGTAAAGGCACTTAATAGGATAATAAACAAGCCACTTAATTTTAAAAATAATTTTATAGTAATTTTAAAACCTTCTAAGTCTTTTTTTATTGTTATATTTTAAAATTTCTTTACCTTAATATGTAAAAAAATAATGCTACAAGAAAGGAAAATTAAATGATTTATTTATTTAACAAATTAAAGCAAGTATATAATACTATAATTAATATTTGTAAAGGAAGAGACGCTGGAAGCTAAAGTCCTACGAACCAAAATTTAATCAATAATAAAGCTAATGAATATATATATATTTTTTAATTTAACATAACTTAATTTTGTTAAAAAATGTAGGCAACGAATAAATATTTTTTTTTTATTTTAATATAATTATATTTTATTAAAAAATGTATTTTAATCCCATTTAAAACTAAATTTATATGTTTTATATTATACAAAACACATATCAAATTAAAGTGTGTCAATCAAGTTTAGTTAAAATACCACAATTTGTTAGAGACTGTGACTGTTAATACTCACTAAAACTTTTATGGTAGTTAAACTAAAATTTTATGGCGTCTTTAACATATAACTTTTGGATTTGGCAAACTTATTAAACGAATTAGCTTCTGGCCCATAAAATGCGAGAGAAAATTAGCTTATTCCAATTAAGCAGAGTGGAAAAATGAAAAAGGTATGCGGATAAATGTGGGAAATTCGATTCGTTGGCAACTTAAAGTTCAACAGCTCAATTTAGAGTGCGGTTCTCGTCAGCAAATTACGGAAATTTTATGCTGCCTACCTTTGGGCGCCCTAAAGAAGGCAACTTAATAAGCACAAGTGTGTGTGTGGTATTTCTTGTGGTGTGTGTGAATGTGTGCACATTTGTTGAATGATTTAACCTACCACCTATTCACCTATTCACCTATTCGTTCTTGTGGCCCACGTAAATTGTAGACAAAATAAAAACCAAAAAAAAACCTTTTCAATTCTCCACTTACGTTTTTCTTTGTACCGGACTCTAAATTAGGAAAATGTTTAAATGTGAGCCAGTCGGTCACTGTGTGTGTGTGTGTTTGGGTGTATGTGTATAAGTGCAAGTGTGTGTGTGTGTGGGTAAACATAATTTGTGCGGCACGTGCGTTAAATTTAATGAGGCAGCCGCGACCCACAAATCGAGCTCGAGTTGCGCCGCCTTTGACCCCGGGCTCTGGTTTTTCCTCAAATTTTCCTTCAGGCTCCTCGGAAAAAGAGCAACAAAAAATAAACACACACACAGAACGTCCTGTTGATTTTGGGCCACCACTCGCATAAAAAAAAATCCAACTATGTCTATATGCATAACATTATAGGCCATATATCTTTGGGGCATTTCTGCTTTTTAAAGAAATTTAAGTTATGACCCCGGCTTCCGGAAATTCGTTGGCGTGAAATTAGTAAGGATATTATTTTTAATTAAAGTGATATATGTTGGCTTATTAATTGGACATTAGATTTGCAGGTGTGGCCACCACCGTCCTTAGAATTTTGTTTAATTATTCATGCCGGTTGCTTTTTGGTAAAATTAGCATAATAAATTTCGGCTGTGATCTTAGCTACTGATGTATGTTTTATGTTCCGAAAATTATGTGCCTTAAAAATATTTAGAGTTTTGCTGAAAAACTGGTCATAAATACTGTGCTAAGCTTTAATGGCTTTCTGGTTTAACTAAAGTGATGCAAAAATGAAATAGTAAAAAAAATAGCAGCATTAAAATGAAATTGTAAACTATAATAATAATAATAATAATAATAAATAAATTCAAAATGCTGTTTTTAATATTAGAATTAAATACAAAAGAAAAAACACTTAAAACAAAATATATTATATTTAAATAATTTATTTTAAAAGATTTCTGTTATGTTAGGCCATTTTACTTGAGCCTTTTTTAAAAAATTTAAATAGAAATTCATATTAAAAAGCTAAAAATCATTTAATGAAGTATAAAAGTAAATAACCCTCATTTCGGTGTTTTAGGGACTACAAACATTTTTGCTTATACGTGTAGGAAATAGCAATAGCTTTTAGTACTAAAAACACATATTTTGATTATTTTCCTTATCTTCTTTTTTTAGGTGTGGCTTTGAAAACTGAAATTAAAGTCTTATCAGGTTGCTGCGTCTTGACAAGGTTTTGAGATAAAGCTCTGACATGTGACAATCTGTTGCAAGTTTGCAACGTATCAGACAATGGCTTGTTCCTTCCTTCCTGTTTTCGTTTAATTTGTCCTTTTCTCCTCCTGCTGTTTGTGCAGTAAAGGTAAATTGAAAGAGGCCTTACAAGCCTGTTGCCCAGGCATATGGCCATAAAAATGGAGGCATGGGGCCTGAAAGGAGAGACCCATTGAGTGCTTAGTACACCGACTAACGGGCCATAAATTGTCGGCCAAGCACTAATTAAGAAATTTAAATAGCGGCCACTGTAGCAGCCGCAGGATGTGAGTGTGTAAGGATATGGCCTGGGACCTAAACAAACTGACCCCTATGGCCAGACGACAAGCCGTGACTTTCCGAGGGGGTTAAGAGCATAAAAGCCCCCGAGTATTTAAGCACATTTACACAATGCATGTAGTACACTGGGAAAAATGGCAGAGTGAAAATAAATACTGGCAAATACACAAATACTGTGTTTAAATACATATTACTTAATTTAATAAGAGAAAAAAAGGTGATGTATAAAGTTTGATAAATGTATTAAGCTTTATGGTTTATTTAGAAAATAGTTGATTCAAGGTATATATGTTAGGATGTTATTTTTACATTTACTCTAAAAAATAGTCTCATACTTAAATAAAATGTTAAATTCTATACATTAAATATTTTTTTAAATGAAACCTTTTAAATTACTAGCAAAGGCAATGTAATAAAAAAAATTGCGAGAAATATTTATATAGAATATTAAAGCTTTGGGCTTACTGCTTTTTATTTTTCAGTGTAGTCTGTACGGTGCATTTACGTGTGATTCCCCCCTTTTGTGGCACACACACGCCATCTAAATTTGGGGCACCCAAGTGCCTGTGGTTGCAGAGTGTGAAATATTTTGCTCCCTCACACTAAATGCATGTGTGTGTGCCGTATCTTGTCTGAGGTCTACACACATTTCCTAAATAAACAGGCTTGGTATTTTCCCGGAGCATCCAACTTGAATTTCCAGGGAACTTTCCTCAGTTCCTGCCGGCAATATGTGGTTCGTTCTCATATGCGGATGCCATTTCAATTCATTTCCCTGCAGTGTGTTGTGGCATTTGATTTAATGGCGAGGGAACCTTTTAATCAACAACAAACGGGCAGGAAAGAGCTGAATTTTACTGGCAGGCAATCACTTGGCAACCAAATGTTGAGCATAAGTGTTTTGACCATCGCAAAAAGTGAGGCCTAAGCCGGAAACCTGGTTTTCCATTTGATTTTTAGCAGGAAATGTATGTAGCTTTAATTATTTCTCAACATTTTCCAGAGATAAGCCAAAATTTGACACATCTCTATTTTCACTTGAATTTCGGAAGAAAAAGCGGTGAACATCAGATACAACATGTGTCAGCTTTTAACACTTTCAATTAGTTCACAAATTAAGCTGAAAACCAATTTGCTACGAGAATTCCAAAGAAATCAGGTTACAGTACACATCAATTAAATCGAAAGTGTAAGGCAAATAGGATTTGCTCGAAATGAAACAACTTTTGGGTAGCAAATAAATGGAAAGTGCTAGCTGTTTGGCTCTTAAGCTGCAATCGAGTGTTATTTATTACATTTTCAAAAAAAAAAAAAGTTTATTAGTTTTGAATTTACTGTGCCTTCAAATTATTTGCTTATTTAGATTGCAAACTTTGTCAGCTGAGTGATGGCTTGGTTCGTTGTTTACCTTTACTCAATCATGTTTGTTTTGTCTTTTGCTTAAATGCTTTATTGATTGGGTGTTATATGCATTAAGGGGGTCTTAAATATATTGAAACTATATTTCTAGTTATTTGTTGAGCCTAGTGAGCGTTGGGGACTGCACCTGCACCTGCACCTGCACCTGCTCCTGCATTTGCACCTGCTCCTCCACCTGCTCCTCCACCTACACCTCCACCTACACCTGCTCCAGCAGCTGCACCTGCAACTGCAGGTACTACTCCACCGGCTAAAGCGCCCAAAGATTGCTGCAGGGATCGCAGAATGCCAATAGGAATCTGAAAAGGGGAGAGAAAAATATTATTATTATTAAAATTACAAATATATTTCATAACAAACACTATTATGTTTTGCTTTATAAAGAAAAACCTTGAGACAATGTTATATCTAAAGAAAAGAATGTACAATACATATTAAAAAGTCTGAGATCATAATTACATCAAATGTCAATATAATTAATATTAAAAAAAAAGCTATTGCCTTAAACAGTAAATTTTAATTGTATACATATTTGTAATATTTTTTTTTGTTATTTTATAAGTATAAATTGAAATATTAAGAAAAGTTAATAGTCGATGCCAATGCCTATTGCCTAAGCAATTCTAATGTAAGTATTATAATATATTTTAAAGCTCTAAATATAAAAATATACATTTTTTTATAAAAAAATATATATATATAATATATATTATAAATATGTTAATTTATAAGTATAAATTAAAATATTAAAAAAATTAAAAGACGAAGCCTATGCCTATTGCCTAAGCAAATCTTATGTAAGTATTATAATATATTTTAAAGCTCCTAATATAAAAATATACATATTTTTATAAACATCTGTATATATCTTCCTTAAAAAATATATTCTTCTAAGAAATCTAAAAATCCAAGGCTTTACGGAAAACTTTTTCAACAAAATTCCAAATAAATTTATAAATTTCGGATTCTGTTGAATGAGGTTTCTGTAGCACCCTGGACTAACCATTCATCATATTCTTGATGGTTTCCAACTCACATCGAGGGCCAGACCCACGGGTCCTTGGGCTTGGGGTGCCAGGAAGCGATTGTTCACGGCCTGAGGTCGCTGGACGGACTTGTACTTGTGGACATGGACGGCCTTGGCCTCGCTCTTCACCTGCGGATGGTAGGAAATACATAAGTTACAAAAATTACTTTTAACAGGCGAGGGCAGCACATGCAAAAGGGAGGGGGATAAATTAAAATTGTATTAAAATATATATTTCACAGAAATAATAATGCAGCAGGTGGTCCCGCCTCCAGCCACCGCTCACATTGTCCGCAAATGTTTTCAAATAAAATTACAGCCTCAAAGCGAAAGTTTTGGTATCCAGCTCTCCACCGAAAAGCCAACAAATTGTTTGTGTGCCACTGTGTGTGTGTGCAAGCGAGTATCTGTGTGATTGTGTATCTGTAGCTGTGTATCTATGTCCGCACCGCAGTTGGTGTTACCTCAACGGTCGACTGGGGCTCGTCCTTTTGGGCAGCCTCCTGTGGAATTTGTTGCTCCTGCGGCTGCTGCTGCTGCTGCTGCATCACGTATACGACACGTTGCCGCTGACGTTGTCGCTTTGCATGTGGGCGTGGTCGCTTGACAATTACCAACGCAGTGGGCGGGGCAGCTGGAAATGCCGGAAAAGCCAAGGGCTGGTGTTTATCCACCGCATCGGCATCGGAATCTGCGGCCGCTTTAACATGATTTTCAATGATTTCGCTGCGGTCCGGCTAAAACATCAATGGCGGGTGGATACGATAGGATTGGATTCGATTCGATTGGATTGGATTGATTGCTTGTTGTTGGTTCGCCGACACGAGGGCATTGATCAATATTTAACCGCATGTTCTAGTTAAATACTAGTCTGGGATTTATTGCCCGGAATTGTGCAATTGAATAGCCATTCTAGCCTCGATTTCCCTTTAATTTTCCCTACCAAAGTTACACTCAAAATGAGATAGCTGCACATTTCAAAAATCTTTTTAACAACTTTTCGACTCAAACTGCTGTTTAAAACTGTTGGGCAAAACACTTTTAATAGTTTCTGAAGTTCTTTAAGCATTTTGCAAAATTTCAGATTACCTTACTTTCGGAGTTCTTTTTATTTTTGGCAGTTCCCTGGGCGCATATTAAAATTATCGCAAATTATACTAGCTGGCATTTGGTTACCTTTCTTAAGAAAAAAAATAGTTTGGAAATGCATAAAAATGAGTGCGGCTATGATTCAAATTGTGTGTTTACTTGTAAATATTGGTTTAAGACCGAACACCCTTATCATTATAGGTAATATAATAAATATCACAGTTTTATGAGCTTTACTTTATCTCTAAAAATCTTTCATAATCTTTTATTGCATAACCTTAAAACCATTTTTATTTTACTTATTTATTTATGCCAAGAATAAGAGCATATTCTATTAAGACCATAACTATTTTCCTCAAAGTGTTCCAAATCCTTTCATTGCATAACCTTAAAACCATTTTTATTTTATATATGTTTCTAAGAATTTGTTTGTCTTTTGAAAAATATTTATGCCAAAAATAAGAGCATATTCTATAAAGACCATAACTATTTGCCTCAATTTATTCCAAATCCTTTTATATAAATCCAAATGAATTATGGAAATCAATGCTACATGTTTTGTATAAATTAAGATATTATATTATATGATTTTTACTTACATCTTGTTTGATCAGCGAGTACTTCTTGGGGGGCTTGACCCTTTGGATGTGGCTGGTGACGACAGGACCAGAAGTGGGTGAAGCGGGCACAGGATTTTCAGGATAAGCAGGCTGGACTCCGTGATTAGAGGAGGACGAGGAGATCACACTTCTTCCCGGACTGTGGGCCTCGGCACCGATATAGCCATGTTCCCCGGCGCTACCACCCAGAAGAGCACTGGCCCCCACGGAAGGATTGGCCTGGGCGGCGGCATAGCCCACGCCGGCGGCTCTTCCTGGGGGAAAGGAAGTGGGTTAGGTCGCACAGTGCGTAAATTGAATCAATTTGGGCGGAAGGTTCCGCCACTTACCATCCAGATTGCCGCCCAGACCCGCGGCTGCCCGGGAACCCCATGGAGTTCCGGCCGAGGCGCTGAGTCCGCCGTGGGCAGAGTTGCCCGTTAGGAGTCCTCCGAGTCCTGCGTCCGCGTGATATCCTGCAAAATTCACGCCCACCTTGCCATCGCGCAGTGTAATCAGCTGCACAGGATGGCGGTTGGCAATATGAAAATGTGTGAGAGTTTTAGCACAAAATTCTGGCCACGTTGCGTATACTTAATGCTATTCAAAGTTCGCCTTTTTGGCCCAACCCGGAAACTTTTCGGCCCAAGATGTTTTGTCCGCCCTTTTCACTAATAGTTGTAAAGTTGTGGCCCAACTTTTGGCCCGGGCCTGGTAAAAGCAGGCAAACACCCTTTGTGCCCGCCTAACTAAGTTTTGTAAATATTTTGTCTGTTGCGTTGTGTTGCTCTGTGTGTTAATCAATTTAAGCGGAATTTCTCAACGGCTCAAATCGGTTAAGGTCGAAAGTTTCGTGGCGCAGATATTCTGTCAGTTCTAAAATGTTGATAAATGTTTGCACTGTTTGTTCAGCCGTCATCAGAGAGAAACAAAAATATTAAAATGTTAGGAGTTAAAGATAAGCTGGCATAACACCAGGCTACAAAACACCGATCCAGTGATAACGAATGTTATTGGGAGAGTGTCGTTGAGCTAGATAGTAGAACTCCTATAATGAGAGCGGAGAGCCAGCTCCAAAGAAGTTATCAATAATTGTGACAGTTAACAGCTAGCTCAACAAACCCAAATAAACAAAATGTGGTGGGGTTTTCATTGTGCCTTGGTGACCTATAAATGCTCTAGGTCTTAATCTCTTTCGGATAAACCTTATTTATAATATTTACATCTTATTGGAATCATTTAATTTTATTTACCAGTTCTTTATCAGTTACTTTATGCAAAATGTATCATTTTAATAAGTTAATTATTAGGGTTACAAAATGAATTATAAAAGTGTCTAAAAGAATACTTTGAAAAAGTGCATAATAATATTGTTGCATACTTGTAGGCACCTTTAAAAGTGATTTTAAAACCCCAGTGATAAATTTATCAAAACTATTATTTTATAAATAATACAGAAAGGTGCCTTAAAATAGGCAGTGAAAAATATCTTGGTCTATATAGGAGTTTTTTAAAACCATTATTACGTTTATGATCTTTTGAACTATTTTAACTATTTTCAAAAAGTAACTTAAATTTAGGTCTGTTAATCACTGAGAGTCGGAATTTTTTTAAAGTTTTTAGTTCTTTGGCAGGGGTACCATATTTTTTTATACTCCCCCTAAGTTAGGGTACCAAAAGTGTGACAATAATGTAAATGGCCCCGTGCAAATGAGAGCGAACGAGAGAGCCTACCACACCTGTCTCTGATAAGAGTTTTTCCAGGCAGACAGAACGACAATATTTAACTTGGCCTCCTAACGGCTGCTCATTTTAGTTTCACACGCCGACTTGAAGAAGAGGAGGAGGTGCTGACCTACAAGGTGGAGGAGTCAGAATCATCATCAGAAGCAGAACCATCATCAGAATCAGAATCATCATCAGAATCAGAATCCAAGTCCAGAAGTGAGGGGAACACATGTTGTCATGTTGACAAAAGCGAGGGACGGGGATTCGAAGGGCCGTCGGCGGTGGCCAGCGATGTTTTGGATGTGGCTTCCAGTGTGGTTGCTCTTGCTGCCTGGCCAGGTGTTGCTCGGCGATGCCGCCTCCGTCACCTGGGGACATGTCAACAAATACGCCAGCGTCCTCCACACCGAAGATGTTTACCTAGCGTCGGATTCCCCAAGCCAAGATATCATCTACGGCTCGCAGGTGAGATTTATATCAGGCCCTTTGGCCTACAAATTGCTTAATCTCCTTGGGAATCCTCGACAGAATGCCAGCGATAACTACCGAATTACGGGTATTCATGTCGAGGATCTGAGCGGTGGAGCGGAGGCTTTACTCACAGCAGGCGGCATTGGCCAGGAGTTTGTGGTTCTTCATAGCCAGAGAATTCAAGAATCCAAAGAGGAAAAACCAGAACCAGCTCATCTCGAGGTATCTATCTATGGAGTGGACCTATAAGTTGTCAATGCTTTCTTATAAGAGGGAGCACTCCAGACATTGTAAATATTAATTAGTATAGAACCTGCCAATAACTTTCAGCTGTGAAAGCGAAAAGCACTGAGAAAAGTGTTTAGTTCTTTGTTTAGATTACATTTGGAGAACTCTTAATAATTAATCTGCTACTTAAGCCTTTAAATTGTATAAATATATCCCTAACATATCCTTAAAAATAAATTTTTAGCCATACCAATTTACTTTTTAATATTATTGAACACACTTCCCAACTTCACTCTTAAACTTGTAAGTAGACCTTTATCTAGAATTCCAAGTACAAATGTTATCATCAGTGACACTGAAACTCCCACGCCAGCCTATATTTATTACTATCTGGAGTGAAATCAACCTTTAAATATTACTTTAGTTGCTTGAGATAAATACGAAGCCGTAATAGTAACGATAAGCTTTAATCATGGAGAAATTGTGTACATACAACACAGATATAATATGACATAACTTTGTCATTGCTTAAGATAATATTGATTATTGAACTAAGAAGCCGTAATAACATTGCTAACTTTTAATCATTGAGAAATTATAAACATACCTACCATTCATATATATATAGTATGACATAGTAGTAAAACATGTTATACTATCGTAAAAAGCATTTTGGTAGCTCTTTCGACTGTAAACTTTGTAAATGGCTCTGAAAATTCGTGTCACATGTAATAATATTAAAACTGAAAAGTTGCAAGTGGCTGTGAAGTTTGAACGTCGTTTAAAGGCTGTCGGGTTTTTATAATTCTATGGAAATGAGGCAGTCAACTATGTAAGTTGTTTTAACCCAATAATAACCACCTATATCACCTTTTCTTGTTCCCCTTTTTTTACTTCCAACTGCAATTCAGCTTATCCTCCAATATCTCCTTTTCCATTGCAAAGTATGTGCGAAGTAAGCGGTTTAAATATTATAATGCTAGACATGAGTCCAATCTACAGACTTATCTTAATTCGAAACGATGAAAAACACTTTTAACTGACATAAAATATGAAAAGCCAAAAGTAAATCCACTTTATTAAATGAAAACGCAGCATGTCAGAGGAAATTAAAAAGTTTCCTTCAAAACAAAAACAATGTTTCATGAAACGTATCTCGTTTTTCAGCTGTAAGCTAGCAAAAAGTTTTTGTGTTTTACTGGCAAACTAGGTGGGTAAATTAACTAAATAATTGAATTATTTTACCTCTCTGTAAACAACTGAATATATTATTGAGCTAATTCATTTAGCCAAACAAAGAGCAGAACTTTTGTTTCCTTTGTTCAATATTTGCCCGGAACAATTTTAATGTTTTTACCCGTACACAATCTAGTAGTGAATGTTTTCATTTGCCATTTTCCATATTTGCAGAACATCCATTTCCCAGATAAAGATCGCGAAATGGCCGCTTTGAGTTGACAGTAAAATACCACAATTGTGTTTGCCTAATTTAAGTTGACAGTAAAGTTTCACAATTGTGCGCGCCAAACGAAAGATTAAAGATTGCCGCGAGGGGTTTCCCAAAATTCATAAGCTCGGGTCATGACCCACAAAGATGGAGAATGAAGTGAAAGGATTTCTTGGTCGAGCCTGCGAAAAGGAATGAATGGCTAGTAATTTGCATGAATTCAAGGGAATGGCTGCCGCAAATTGTAACCTTCTTTTGGCCGGGCGGTAAACCCTTCTCAGCACTTTTTACGTTCGCTCTTAATTTCAATTCCCACGACCCGCGCTGAACATAAACAAAAAATTATTTGGGGTTTTTTCCACTTAGCTGGTAAATGCAAATGCAAATTTCATGCATGCGTTGATTAAAATCTAATTTCTCGCAACCCTCAAGCCGCAAACAGAAATAAACTTTTCTGTCAGAAAGAATCTCAATGAAAGAATACAATAGAAAAAGGCTGCTCTAGGGTGAAAAGTGTACTGCCGAAATAAGTTTTGCGGCAAAATGTGTGAAATTCCTTTGGTCAGATGAGTTCTCCTTAAAGCTGTCAAATGCTTAGACTTCAGCTAAAATAACATGAAATGGCAAAGCCACTCAAGGAACCACAAAAAGAAAGGATTTAAATCCTATGAAAAGTGGTTATATGCTTAATACAGATTTTAAATTTATTTTTACAGCTTGGTCAGTAAATAAAGTCTTCATTGGTTGATTTACCCAATTTGTATTTAAGGAAAAAATCTGTATTATATACAAAAACCCATTCTAAAATTTTAATTTGAAGATATCTTTGATAAAACATAAATTTTTAGCCAATATTTATAATCAGATAGAAGCTTAAACTAGCACAACAATAAATTTTATCTGAACAAATTTCGCCTAACATACCATTTTGTATATAATGCAAAGTCTAATAATAACCATAAAGTAGATCAAAAAGCCAAGCTACTAAATAAAATAGAAAATTACCTCCTAAAAGCGCACGAAAACTAATGAAATATAAACCATTAAGCACGATATATTTATGATATTTCCGCCTGCAACCTTTAATTACCATAAAATGCCGACTATATAGTAAAGCTTTCCTGCAACTTGTGTGCAACACTGCGTATGAGTAATCGGTGGTGAAAAATGCAATTAAATTGATATTAGTTAGCCCAGGCAGTCAAAGTTCAAGGTGGCCACTAAACCAGCGGCAGTTGTTAAAATGATGTATAATAGTTGGTCGCGGCTCGTGAAGCCAAGATTAACGATAAGCAAAGTGGTGTTGCCAAGTAATTGCAGGTAAAATCCAGGTAATACCGGGCAAGAAATCCGAGTAAGCATTTGCCTTGGCCTGCAATTAAAGGTCTGGTGTGTTGCGAAATCGGGTACTAAAGAATTCTTCATTACCAAACGGACATTGTGCAACGGTTTAGGCCTTGACAAAAGTTCAGAAAATCGAATGTTGCACTTTCGCCTTTTTCCTTAATTTTGTGGCCAAGGACCACCACTAAAATAAAATGACATTGATTTTCGCGCTTCGACAATGATGGCCAGCGGTTCTAATGCAAATTACGATTTTGCGGTGGGCAGCACTCAACGGGGTAAAAATCGTTTATCCTGCGGAAATCTAACGAATTTAATTTTCCTAATGCCAGGAATTGAGACTGAGGTTTTTTGTGTTTCACATAAATTTCTTGGAATGGGGTATTTCATGAAATAATGAATAGAATTTCAAAAAAAGGTATCCAATCTAATTATATCTGAATATTCATTTTAAGACCAAATCCATTAAATATTTAATTTTTCGCTTATACTCAGAAATATTTAAATAAATAAATTTATAAATTTTTTCTTTATTTTAAAATTTTAAAGTTGTTGATTTTTAGTAAGCTACGACCTGTCTGCTTAATTCGTTTGTTTTACTTATTTTGTTTAATAGAATAGAACATAATTGTAGCCAATCAAATTAAAGACCAATCGCATTCACTTTTGACTAATTATAATTACAATATAAGTTTAATTTATTGCACTTTTTAAAACATTAAGGATAACCATGGTAGTTTTAGGCACTATATTGCATTCTTAGCAATTTTTCGATTTGAGAGAATTTTCAAAGAAAGGTAATCGAATAATTACCGTTCTTCAATATGAAATTTAGAATCTTTAATGGTAAAAATGATGATGATGATGAAATGTATATCTATATATAAATGTATCTCTGTATAATTTTAAATATTCTTTTTCTGTGAAAATCATTGTATGCCAATAAAACATTTCTTTCTCTCACTAAACGACAGGAAATGCAATTCATCGATTGATCTATTAATCAAGTTAATGAATTCACTGACAATTAGTGACGAGAAATTCATCTGGCTGATGGGATTTCAGTGAGTCAGCTGCGTTTGAATTTATTTATTCAGGAGTTTGGTCAACCAATAAACGTAAATCGGCAAAAACACATAAAGCAGCTCGGCTGCGAAGTAATTAAAATAATTTCGGGCCGCAGCACTTGGCCCTTGGCGGAGTTTTTGGCCAACAATGCGTTTTGGCTTGGTGGCAGGTGTCAGTCGGCGACTGCCTTAATTAATTTTGCGAACCGGAATCGGAATGGGAGGACTCACCTGGGCTGGCACCAAGCTAGCTGTCTGCAGCAGACAGAGCACTACAAGTAAGACGAACATTCTGCGGCACCTGGAAAACAAAATCCAAAGTGGGAATCAGTTCCAGATTCGTTTCGTATGCGAATCGCGTCTCAAAGAATTCTTCCTCGCACTTTCAGACGGGAGTGGCCGAGCATAATTGCGGGGCTTTCACATGCCAATTCTACTTTTCTGATTAATTAACAGGGAGCTCTTTGTTATACCTAGATGCTTTCCGTTTTTGATTGCTTTGTTTTTATATATATTTTATATTCCTCTAGTCCGAGCGGCCGTTGTTGTCGCGTCGCGATTTCGTTTTGAACTGAGTGGTCGAGTGGTTTGAGCCGGGCTTAAACTTGAATTCTGCCCAGGGGAATGGAATCCACCGTCTGATGTGTGATGTCTGTTGTCTACTGTCTGCGGCTTGTAATGCTTTGCAAAACTGGAATTGTGTCGCAATTTCATATGCAAGCCTGTGTTTATATAGGAGCCGCACTTGATTCTGGTCGCTTCCTCTTTCTTTTTACATACTATAGGCCATTATCTTTGAACGCTGATCTACTCGGAGAACTCTGGACACTGCATTGATGATGCAAGATTTTTGGAAATATACTGTGTTTCGGCGACCTATTAGCACTTTGCCGGCACCTGTCCTAACAGCTCGGTGAGAATTTGGTAACAACTCAGACATGACGGACTAGCTGGGTTCAGCATTAAAAAATATGATAAGCTAACAAAGTTCTGGGATGTGAAACCAAATTCACTTTTTTTAGGGGTATTATTTGTTGTTTTCAAAACTAATATTCTCCCTAATTTGGATAATTAATTTACAAATCTTAACTTAAGTAAAACTTAACACCTTTGTAGCAAGAATTTTAATAAGAAATGGTTTTAAGAAAATTCCAAAACTAGAAAGCTAACAAGACTCGTACAAAGTGAAGAAAGTTTTAAGCTAAACTATCAAAGTTCTTAAGAACGCTATTCCTTAGCAAATCCATACTAATACTTATAAAAACATATTTACAAAATTCCATAAATTAGAAAGCTAGTTTCATACAATATAAACAAACATAAAGACAAAATATCAGTAATATATCAGGTCTTAAGAACCGTTTTTCGTAGCTAATCAGAAATTTCTACAAATATAGTATAGTAGTATAGTATAACCAGCTTCATTGCCATGAAAAATCGATTAACCCTCAGAGATAATCTATTTTAATCCCCGATTTGCCATGCATAACTCGGAATTACAGAATCAAACAATGGTTGGAGAACTACTACATTACTCATAGGCCCCATTAAGTGCATCCGATTTGGCGAATATTGGCAAACCGGTTTTTTGGATTCCCGCCCCTTTTCCGTCCACATTTCGTTGGCTTAAAAGTGGTGTGCAATTGACTGAATTTGGCCATAAATTCGGTTTTGGTTTTATTTTCGTCTACGCTTCAACGAAGCTGCAGGCAAATTGGGTTTGCCAATTGCAGCCGGACAAATTAATAAGTATTGAATGGGTTTGGGGTTCTTTTTTTCTAAGCCAAGTTTCCATTATAGATGTGTTTCTCTTTTGGGGTTTCTCCAATTCGTCCGGCTGATTTTCGACTCTGCCAACCATCCATTCCCAATTTAAGTCTCTTCTTTTGTCCCGGCGATTTGTTCATTAGGTATTCAAATGACAAACAGAGCCGCTTGCGTTAATGTGCCTTTGCCTCTGGCTTCGATTTTTTTTGGCCAAATCCGCAGCGCACGTGCTGGATAATTTAGAATGCGATGGCCGAAATCAAATGCCAGCGAAAAGGGTCCAAAAAGAAAATATAATTAAATTGGATTCATTGCCGGTTGGCTTTGCTCGGGTCCCTTAAATCACGCATGATTACCTTGGAAAATAGGAGGTTTTCTCGTCGAAAAAATCACTTGATGTTCTTTTTATTATCTGTATTTTTCTGCTTTAATTACGCGAGAACTTTTCCTATTTGACAAATGGAAATCTCATTAAATTTAATTCAATTAATTTACAGTATTTGCTACCCAGGAAGTGCCATTGCTCTTTGCTGATAACCTTTTTGTTATGATCTTTAAATGGGGAAGTGCTTTTTGTCAATTCGCTGATATGCGTTTATTGACCCATCAATGGGTCATAATATTTGCGCAAATCCCCAAAAATACAAAAAATTATTTATAATTGAGTTCCATTTGCATCAATGAAATAACTGAATTTTTAACCAACATATTTACACACTCACATCGGATTAAATATATTATTGCCAATGCTAAAAGTATGCTGCGTTTTTTTAAATGCAATAAGCTAAAAAAAAACTGGGCAGTGTAAATATTTTATTGAGAGCTTTGGGGCTGTTCATATATACAATTCATGTTAAGTTTGTAAATATGTTACTTTTGTCTCATTGGAACAAAAACATATTTTATACAGTGATATGCGGAGGGTGTAGGAACTTTTTTAAGGATTTTATAGGACATGGACTTTTAAACAAAAACAAAATGAAAACAATATATTTTTAAAATCCTGACGATTAAACTAAAAAAATTTGATGTGTTTATTTTCAACTATAGTGTTCAAATAAATATTAAGTAAGGGTTTTTTGTGCTTGATTGTTGCAATTTAATTTTTTTTGTGTTATTTTATTTTATATCAATTTTTTGTAAGGCCTATATACAACTTGCAATTGTTTCATATGAACAAAAACATTTCCCCACTTGAAAAAACAAGAAGAAGTTTTTAAAACCAATTGTATTTATTTTTTTTATTTATTTTGTATTTCGTACTTTACTGCACAATAATTTAACCCACAACACATTGGAAAAATGTCATATGCTACTGGTTGGTAGGTGTTACATTTATTCCATAAACTAACGTTTTTTTTTGGATTTTCATCTGTATTGACATAAATACACTTAAGCTAGGCTTACAGCAAGGTCACATATATCACAAAGGTCGAAATGCACACGAAAAACACACACTGAAACATACACTGACAGAAATGACAACATTCATTCAATTACTGACTAAATATAGAGCCTAAAATTACGCCATCTCCTCCCTCATTTGATGATGCGGACTGGGATGGGCAGTTAGAGTGGGATTTTGTCTGCCGGATGGTAAAGCAGTACCTGCTGCCACGGATTTCTGTGACATTTCCGTGGGGGCCTGGCGATATCCTCCGGTCAATCGACCCACCAAATTGTTGACAGCGCGCAGCGTCGAAATCGGAATCTGTGGGAAATTCGGATGAATCATTGTGGAACATGGATTTCACGGCAGGATAGACCTCCTCCGGCAAATTGTGTGAACTCACCTCGAAAATGCTGTCGATCAGGGGTCGCAAACTGAACATTGGGTACACGTTTTCGGTCGCATGAGCCGGTTGGCTATCGCCCAGGGACAAAATAGCCGCATTGCTCCCGGGCACCGCTGTTCCCGCTGCAGCTGCTCCATTTCCAGGACTCATTCCCGCCGCCAAGCTGCTCAGCAGCAGAGCCGCATTGTGCTGCAGGCTGCTCATGGATCCCGCGGAGGAGGAGGATGAGGAGGAGGGACGCTGCTGGTACTGCCCGTAATCCTGGTTGGGATACAACACCATGTTCTGGACGGGCATCGGCTGCAGCAGGGTCTGAAAAGGTCATTCGAATATTAATTACTCGTCAAAATTAAGTCAACAGTTATGAGTTAAGTAATTGCAGCTTATGCTGCACCGGAAAAAAATAATGTTAAATTGTTAGAAATTATGGATAAAAAAATAACGGAAATTACGGAAAAAAAAAATGTTACATTGTTAGAAATTATGGATAAATTTAAAAAGTATTTTCTTATTAAAGAAATATGTTTTTCAAGATCTCTTGAAACTAATTCAGGAAGTCCTTAAAAATAGTTAATACACATTAAAAAAATGTCACATATCATAATTTAAAGTTTAAGTCTCAAAACACATTTTTTAAGGCTTACACATATGTCTAAAAAAACCGTTTCTAAACAAATAAGGTTTTTTCAAAATATCTAGAACTATTATTTTTATACATCTTAAAATGTATCGTTCGCCATCCGAAGTATATGGTTTTTTATAGGTATACTGGACTCAAATTGGTGATTACTTGTATAACGAAAAATCAAAATATTTTTTAGAAGTTTGAAAGTTAGGTACACTCAAAAAGTGAATTTTAAAAATGGAACCACAATGGCTAATTACGAAAATTTGTATTTTTGTTTATAAATGTTTGAAAAGAAAATTGTTTAAAGTATTTTGTTAACGAGTAGATAACTTTTCTTATTTATAGAAAAAATCACCATTAAGTAGAAGGTTTTAAAATCCAGGCCAAATTTTTTTTTTGAGTGAATGGTGTTTTAGATATATAATTTTTTTGTGAACAATTTTTAGCTAATCCTTTTCAATATGAAAAACCAGACAATTTTGATGAATTTCGGAGATGTTTAACCAGTGGGCCTGTCAGTAAACTTTTTAACTGGCGCCCAATCAGGTTTTTGACTACTCACATCGTTCAGCAACACCAGCTCGTGGCGCTGGCCCCGTGCGTATCCGGAGACGCGGGTGAACTCGGTGACCAGGTGCGACATGACCACCAGCAGGACAAACCAAACGAATCGGTCCATGGCGGTGATGATTATCTAAAAGAAGACAAAAACAATAGAGATTATTAAAGGAGATGCAACCACTGGAGATGAGACTATACATCATTGTTGAAACTCATGCTGTCGACACATTGATCTTGGCAATCCGCACTTGAACGCCACTTGTTTGGTGTGCTGCGGTCCAAAGCGTTGTGATTGCGATGGCAAAGTCAAGTTGCAGCAATGCATTTTCGTTCTGGCCAGCAGCCATGGCTAAAACGTAGGCCAAACGGTCGAGTATCAAGTTTGGAAACCCCAGTCGAGATCCGAGACAGAATCTGCTGCCTGTTGCTGGCTGGCTGGCTGGCTGGAGGTTCTGAAATGTGGATTAGACCAAGGCCAGGCAACCAGTTTTCAGCATTTAGTTTTCAGCTGGATGCATCGAGTTTTTCCACTTGGCAGTGAGTGAATTTTCCCGGGCCCCAAGTATTTCGAAAGCCAGCCGACCAAGGCGAAAGGTTCACATCCAAAAACCTAACTTAAATTCAAATCCAACGGACTGTGAGCCCGCATTTAGTTACGAAAATATATCCATCAATGGCCGTCTGTGTTTGCTTGGCTGTCTGGGGGCAATCAAAAATGAAAACATAAAAACCAAGTGCAGAGCAGGTCAGAAAAGCAAGTCCAGCGGGCCATGACACTCCATGACTTTGGTTTAGGGGGGTTAGGGGGTCTAAAGGGGACGGCAGTTAACCCTGCAATTGCTGTTGTCTAATTGTTACTCGAAAAGCATTTAAGCGAACATTTTTAAACGCCCCGAGACGCCGCAGATTCTGCGGCAGCCCTGACACAAATGCAGCCGCTTAATTAAACAAATAGTTAAACAAATCACAGCCCTGACCCTAGTTGGCCAAAAGATTCTGTTAGCGTTGTACTTGAAAACTTTAAAAAAACGCCCAAAAAAAATTTAACAAGGGTTTCGTTGTTCACTAAAGGTTGAAATATAGAAATAGATTCTCATTTGTTTTCCCAAAGAAAATAATAATTTTATATTCCGTTAGCCTAAAATCATGCGCATACCAATCGGAAGTCATATTTGTCCCACATTTATTTATTTACTCTTTAAATGCTTACAAATGTATTCTAAAAATCCATTCAGCAACTATGTATTTAAGACGAGTGTGGGGCAAATTTATTGAAAGTTGCAAATATATTCCATACAATTATCACATTTTTGTGACCATTTACAATGCAAATACACATGGATGACCAGGGCTGACAAAACGAAAATGCCAGCAATTTAAACCAAATTAAGGGGCTTTGAGCCAAGTAAAGTAACGAATGTGCAATTAATAATACAAGGAAACTATTTCCAACAAATATAAATTACAGGGCCAGGAGACTCAAGACCTTTTTTTGGGATTTACACAAGAGGCCACACACCAATCAACCAGTAGAACCTCTTACTGGGTGAATTGTGCGTAAGAATGTGAGATTCCATTTGCATGACAAAAACCGAACAAATGCCACAAAATAAAAGGGCAGAAGTAGTTGGCCGAATGCAGACCTGACTGTGGGATTTCGTTCTGACCAATGCATTTGCATTTCGCAATGCAAATTGAATCTGTTTGCAGCTGGCCAAGTTGAATTACGGTCAGCCGGACTGCAGACTGGGCCAAAAAGAGGAAAAAATAGCAGATATAAACAGAAGAAAAAACACACATTTGCGGGCCAAGCAGTTTCCGTTTGCATACGAGGCGTATGCGTGATACGGCTCGTCGACATATCACGCATACGCCCCGATGTCTGGTAATTGTTGCCATCGATAGTATAATACGTCTGTGGGTCTTTCGTCTTACTCTGTTGACTTGGGCGCGCAAAAATCTTTTTGTTATTCTTGCTCAAAAATTGTCGTGTAAATATTGGGCCAACAAACAAAAGTCTAAGCGCGCGGGCAAACAAACAAAGGCGCAGATTTTGGATGGGGGGCGTGGCCGCATCCACAGGACCCACATATGTTTGAGTATACCCACTCATTTCGGAAAAGAAGATTGAATTTACGAAAATAAGCAGCCCACGAACTTCTTGTTTGTCCGCAGCCAATAAACGTTAATTACTTTGCCAACAAACTGGGCCGCCGCCCATTTGGGGGTGGCAATTGGCGCCTTCTTCAGTCGCTCGAGCTTAATTATAGTTTCGGTTGCATATTAGTGGGCGAGGGCATTACACAATCTCATTTAACTTTGCTAATGAGGTAACCGCAGCAGTTCGCTCACCTGCCCGCCCGAGTTCTATTTAAAGCCACCTGAAATCTGAAGCGTTTCTTGATTGATGACTGTCAGTGGTTAAGAGATTTAATACTTTAAATAATAACTATTAGGAGGTAATATCCATAAGTAAGTTATACTATCATAAATCATTTATATAATGTGTTGTATTATGATCATTTCTGTTTACTTATATGAAAGGTTACCCCTTGTAAATTGAAAATATAGTTTTTAATTATAATAAAGATATAATAGTAGTTATGTTTTCGTTTGGTTGTTCTTTATATTTATTTGGTTTTCTGAATTATCACCTTATAATTTATAAGCCTTATTTATAAATTGTATTTTATTATTATTTATTGAAAACCTTATCATCATTATTCAAATTAATTGGGACTGCATACTTATTTATTATATAAATTTATGTCAGGTTATAGTTTAAAGACAAAGCCCTGATTAATCGAAAAGTTTGTTTTTGAATAATTGTGTTCTTTATTCTTTATAATTCACTTGACTAATTGTGACCGTTGGCTGATTTATTTTATACAATAAATGAAAATTTCCTTTTCCCCTTTAAAAGAAAACTTACCAGTTTAATCGGAAAGTCTTTTTTCTTGAATAACTGAATTTTCATTTCTGTTTTGGCAACTTTTACTTCCTGGAGCTTTACTTGTATTTAGCCAGATTATATGTATTACTTCTTCATATTTTATATAACTAAATGTGACTGTAAGCTCATTTATATTACAAATTTAAGTGAAGTAAACCCGAAGTTTTCTATTACCCTTTTAAAGAAAAATTACCTATTTAATCAAAAAGATTTTTCTTGAATAATTCAATTTTCCTTTTTGTTTTGGCAACTTTTACTTCCGGAGCTTTACTTGTAATTAGCCAGATTATTTGTATTATTTCTTTATATTTTATATGACTAAATGTGACTGTAAGCTGATTTATATTATAAATTTCAGTCAAGTTAAATGAAAATTTCCTTTGCCCCTTTTAAAGAAAATTGACCTATTTCATCGAAAAGTTTTTCCTTGAATAATTGAATTTTCCTTTTTGTTTTGGCCACTTTTACACTCAACTGCCAATGACCGGTTTTTCGTTTTGTTCTTCCTTCTACTTATTTGATTTCCTGAAATTTCACTCTTAATTAGCCACATTATTATTATTATTTCTTTATAATTTGCATTTGATTTGGCTTCTGCCGCCGTTTTCATCGTTTTTTCTTTATCGTTTTAGCCCGCAGGGCAAGTCAAAAATCTGGATATTTGTTGTTTGCGTTTTACTGTTGCTTTCTTTAAGCTTTTTGGCCGGCAGCTGTTTGCTTGCGAAAATGAATACTAATTTATTCTAATCATTTCAAATCCAATATTGCTTTAGAATTCCGGGATCCATAAGCCTTTAGCAAAGAGCCAAAGTGTATGGAACGAGTTTTTCCCGAAAAAGCATTTGGCGCGCTAATTGTTTTCATTGATTATTAATTTGGATATAGTATTTTCGCCCGGGACCGGAACTTCTGACCTGGCTGGTAAATGGGGCTTTTGTTTTGCAATTACAAATGGCAGCAGGGCATTCAGATTTGTTTGCTCGACTTTTTGCTTTGAGTCTGCTCTGGTTTTCCTGGTTTCCCTGGCATTTTCTGAAGAGCGGTCTCGAGTGTCCGAGCAACAGTTTCGTTCGCTTTGGGCCGGCTTTTAATGAGGCAGCACTAATTAGCAGCCAGTTTCGGAGTGCCACTCGTCAGAATCAGAGGCGAAATCAGATTCCGAATCACAAGTAGAACGAGAAGTGGATTCGTAATCAGGAATCAAAAGTGCCCGCGGCAGACTTCACAAATTATTTTATTCCATTTGTTTGCCTTTGATTTGGGGGCTTGTGTTTTCTTTTTTTTGGCAAAGCAGGAACTCACCTCGTTCGTGATGTAGAGGCTGCGCTGTGTCGTTGTGGTTCTGGCCGTCATTTTGGCACTGTTTTTTGAATTTCAGATGGGTTTTCCTCTATATGGAAGATCTTAACACTCGGATGAACCGTTCTTTTCGAGTGCAGCTGCGCGACTGAGGAAAACACTCAGCGCATGCGCCGCTTTTATAGCCTGCGTTCTTCCGTTACAAGAAGAGAGCAACAGCAGCTCATCTCCTCTCTCTCTGTAATTGCAATGCAAAAGTTTGCACTTGAGAGGGGGATAGCAAGCACACAAACGCTGTTGTCAAAGGGAGGCAGCAATGCGATCGCATTTCTTTCACTCTCTGCTTTCTCGCTGTAAAGAGAGCAACTGCTGTTAATGTAACAGAGAGAGAGAGAGAGATCTTGCAATAACAGTGAAAATTGCAATGTTAAAATGTGCAATTGCAAAAGAGAAAAATGAGAGTGATATCTACTTTTTATGCTTTTTTTCTAAGCTAAAATTGGAAAGTGGAAAATGTAATCAAAAGTTTATATTAATTATAATTGGAGACTTTACAGCAAACATAAATATGTATATTTTAATCTTTGATGGCGATTTAAAGAGCTTAAAACTAGAGAAATGGAGAAAGAAAGAGTACTACTTTCATTCTGCAAAGAGAGAGAGAGAAAGAGAGTGTTGCACTACTGTTACTTTACAGTCCATCTTGCAATCTAGAGTTGTGCAAATTATAGAAAGAGAGCCAAAGAGCGCGGCGAATTTCTTTGTTTCTGTGTGTTTGTTGTGCTTTCTCAGCATCTGCCGTTGTTAACTGTAAACGGGTTTTGAGGAAAAGTAGACCGCCTACTTTCAGTGTAATTGTCGGTCTGACCCACATAATCGTCGAGCTCTTTGCACCCACAGCGAATGGCTCTTGCCGTCTCGCTCCCTCCCAATGCCAATCCATAGGTGACTGCAGTTCAGTGAACCCGCTCACTATCTGATCACAAAACTCGGTGGTTGGGGATCTCAAAAAGTCGGTGGTTCAGTGGGGATATAACATTACCGCAAGTGGCTCACCTCATCTGTCTGACCGAGTTTCGAGCCCATACCAAGTTTCGTTGTTCTACGATTTCGGACATTAAAGTTATATGGCTTTAATCCAATGATAAGTTAACTGCACAACGAAACTGCATCTGGGATCGACCGGAACCGCCTTGAACTCATCCCCCCACCACCAGAACCAGATATTAAGAATATATATAAAACTGCCAAAAAGGAATATGAAAAGCTATTATAAAATTGGAATTAAAAAAAATTAATTTGGCTAGTCTAAAAATAAAACTGGACAGCAAGTCCACTTTTATATACCCTTACTTTACCACATAAGACAGAGTCTTTGAATAATTATCTCTAAATTGGATTTCACGAAAACAAACTTGGCTAAAAGTAGTATCAAAACCAGTTCAGTGAATTCCATAAAAAGATTTTTATTTATATCTTGTATGGCTCATTTGAATTAATAGGCATTAAAAGATGTGATCTCTGTCCTCTGGTTAATTGTCGTTTAAAGGTTTTGCTAATCAATAATATTTACTTCAGTAAAATCAATCAATAAACTAACAAGGAAATGGGTAAACCAAAATGCATATTTATCTCTATCATCTTTTTGCTAAAGATTTAGATCTAACCGTTTGTAATTTCTGAGACTAAACCGGTTTTCATACATGACTTGATCTACCTCAATATAAATTGATTTGACGGTAGACAAATCACTTAGTAACTGCTGATTTCAATTGGCCAATTAATAATCCCAGGCAAAGGGCACTAGAACCTTTGGCCTGTGGAATGACTGTGCATCAGTCATCCGAATAATTGTTTGCCTAGTCTACTTATGCATTAATTACTAATCTGCCGCACAGCAAGTCACGTGTAGCCCTCACTTTCCACCTTGTTAAATCTATATCCCATTCCGTATTCCATTTTGCAGTGCCCCTTTGGCGGCTTTAACCTTCCCACCTTGTTGGAAAACTGAATTAAGTCGCTGCACTGGCAGAAATTTCACGTACAATTTAGAGATGGATTTTTTTTTAAAGTACTTGTTTTAAGATTTAGGATAGTAGATTAAAAGTATTTTAAATCTGAAAGGTTGACCACTTTTTAAAAGTATGGTTTTATTTAAGATTTAATTTTAGGGTTCACCAAATATATTTATTTATATATCTACTTAATATTTATAAAAATTGAATCAGTGATTTTCAATATAATGTTTTGTATTACAATACCCCATTATATTAAACCATTGATCCTAAGGTATAGGTAATCAAATCAGTGATTTTCAATAAAACATATTGTATTATAATACTCCATCATATTATACTATTATTATATTGTTATTTGTGTTATTATTATTATTATTTGTGTTATAATACTTCCTTTTTTTTAAACTATTAATCCTAAGGTATAGGTATTATATTTTTCTTTCTGTGTAGAAACTACAACTTTTGATGCATTGAACCTGCGGATGAATCACGTTGAACCGGCTACGCCCTTGGGAACACCTCACCTCGTCCTCCCTCTACAGTTTGCCCTGGCTAAATATAAACATTTAAGGTGGGGCGACTGAAGGCAGCAGATGCGAGATTTTAGCAGATACGGCTATTTGCATTTGCCTTTTTTCACTCGCCAATCAATATTTGTTTGGCAATTTTACAAATTGCAAACAAACATATAAAGCCGGGCCGAAATGCAAGCCAAAACAGCTATTGACCCTCAACTTGAACTAGAAAACCAAATAACCGGGCGGGCCGCATGGCGTTAAATTGAATTGTATGTATGTTCGGCCGGCTGTTTGCCTCCCCCCCCCCCCAACATTATTTTGTAGTACCATTGTGTTGTTGTTGTTCGCTGACAATGCATAAAATTTGAATAGCCAAACAACGATCTTTAGGAACAACAAACAATGGCAACAATGGTGCCGTTCAACGATTTTTGCACCTATTTTTTAAGGCTGGTCACACTTATGTGTTCGAAATTGAAGATGGAGATGAAAATGGGTGTGAACTGTAAAGGTCAGTGGCGTGGGAATTTTTTTGACAAAAAGGGGGTAAAGGTAAATTTAAATAAAAAAAATGATTGCTTGGTTTATTAGGAAGGGTAACCAAACCAAACCAATTTCCATTTGAAATGCATAAGTACATGTTAAGAGTTCAACTCCAAACGCTGTAAGATTTTGCTTGCAATTTTTTTTAAATATTTATAGGAGAAGAGATTTGACAAAAAGGGAATATTTAATACATTTTTAAAATAAATAGATTGCTTTGCGTATTAGGAAGGGTAACCAAACCAAGCCAATTTCAATTTTCAATGCATAAGAACATGTGAAGAGTTCAACTCCAAATTTTTTTTTCTATATTTTTTTAAATATTTATTACATCTATCTATAATACCCCGATATTACATTAATATTAGGTCACTATTTAATGTAGGCAGGCATTTAAGTGTAGAAATGTGTAATTAAGTCTTAAAATCCAATCCGTAATTTTTTAGATTTTCTTTGAAAAGGTAAAAATGTGTGAACTTATATGTTTAAAGTTCTTACTTTATTTTTCTGAATAAACATTTAAGTTCTTACAATATTTTCTTATTAAAAATAGTTTTTAAGAATTTCTTATTAGAGTACATTTTTTTAAGATTGCGATATCCCCCTTTTGCCAGCCCCTGGCTGACATTGCTCAGGGTCACGGAGTAACTGTACAATGCGAAGCTAATCAGCATAGCGAAAGAGTAAGTGAAAGGAAGAGAGAATAAGCGAGGGGGCCTTGACTTTTCTTGGGGTTGCCGACACACACACACATGCCCATAAAAAAACACTACCCAGTTTGTAAGCTTGATTGCCGGATTTTGCTTTAATTTCATTACGTTTTGTATTTTTTGTTGTTTGCTCGAATCGCGTCTATGGCTTTTTTGGCGTCGATTTTTGACTTCGTTTTTGAACGTGACCTTTTTGGCGTAAAAAATCTATAGATATTTTTAGCGCTTCGACTGGTTCTTCTTCTTCTCTTGCCTTTTCCGTACACCCACAGCTCCCAAAGACGAACACGTGCAGATAAACGTACTCAGAGATACACACATAAGTATAACAATAACTACATATTTTCGCTTTCCAGCTTTGATTATTTGTTTAGCGGCTTTGGCGTTTGTTGTTCGATTGTATATATTGTATATTGGTGTTGTTTATGTGCGTTCGCACATGTATTATTTGCTATGCTAACGTTTTCTTCTTGACGGCTTTGATTTAATTACCGGGCCAAGTTTGTTATTGTTTCGAGTGGCGTTGGTTAGCTAACCCGTAATTGAGATAATACCCCAAGTGCTCTGGGAGAAATGAAGACGGTTCAATGGCAGACTTAAACTACAATTAAAGCGGGCTTAACGAGGGGGGTGGTAACACCCATGCCATCGTTAATCATGCGGCTAATTAATGCCAAAAGCATCGCTTTCATTGGCATCGAAATCGCATAAAGGAGTACAGTATCGCACACACTCGATGCCAATAAAATCAATTTAATTGATTCGCTTTATTTCAATTGTCTGCGAAAAGTGGGTATTGTTTGTTTATTTAATTTACTCCTTAGAACGAAATTAATTTGCATTTAACCAAGTAATGAAAAGTAATTGATTTAACAAATTAGCGTTTTACTATTTAAAAGTGAAGCAGTATTTTGGGACACGTGCTTAAATTAAGTTTATTTCTTCTTATAGTAAATGTTAAAAATAATTTAATAAAATTAATTTCATTCAATGGACTTAAATTACTTGCCAGATTTAATTGAATTTAATTTAATTAATTAAAAATACCATATTGAAGTGTTAATTGAGTGACACATATGCTAATGCGTTTATTAATTTAAGTGCTGCTTGCTAATCTGATTAAATGTGCACGCGTTGTTTATATACAACATTTTTACGAGTCCTATATTGTTTTTACAAAAAAATAAGCTCAGGATTTAATTTTGACCATACAAAATAAATATATATTGCAATTTATTTTAATGTATGCTGTTGGCAGAAAGGAGGATTAACTTAAAAAATTCCCTTCTTTTAGTTAATGAATATTTTTGCTTAAACATGTATGTATACAAATTTTATAGCGGAAACTCGACAAACCCATTAAACTTATTGCTTAAAAATTTCAAAATTAGTTCTGCAGTGAAGGCAATGATAATGCTTATAATTAATCTTTTAGTTCGTTTTAAGTATTTGTTTCTTTTAACCGTTTACTGAGACCGATGGTCATTTGTCTGACTTAAAGACTAAGTAAGACAATGGCTCACCCAGTCTTTGTATTCTCATGGGTAATGGAACTTTATCTATTCTACTTAGGGAACAAGATATAGGGGTACCCGAAGCTGCACTCCCTACAGGTGGTCGGTTGTCAAAGTCTACGTGACACGGAACACGGCCAAGAATGATAAACTTATCTCGATTCATTCAGAACCAACTTAACGCTCCATATGAATGCAGCTGGGCATGCGCAGTGACGCAGATCGACTGACGTGTGGCTATATATAGCGTATATATATAGCTTTTAATATCGATCAGTTGGCCAAAAATACTAAAGCATTTCCGCTGAATATAAAAGATTGCCAATGTGACGCTTCGCGCTTTAAATACATTGTAACCGAATCGATCGATGAGATCCCCGCATAAATTAGACATTTAGAGGGGCTTACTTTCGTTTCATCTTCGGTTTAACTTACGTAACTTGACACGCACATAATTAATTAGAGCCTCAGACATTTTTTTCACTGCCCAGTCTGGGCAACCAAATAAAAGCAAAAGTTCTTAACTGCCAAACAAATGCAAATGAGTCGCGGAGCTACGACTGACTCATTTCCCAGTATGTAAATAAATCTGAATCTTCAGCCACATTTGCGAATATTTAGATAAGCAGACGGAGATACAGAAAGCACAGCATTCAGAACTCGGTTCCCAGTTCGTGCGATCTGGCGATCTTGCGATCTGCCAGAAGCTTAGAACCTGAAAAGAAAATCTCGCACATGGCTGATTAATCAGATTGCTGAACCCAGAACCCAGAATAAAAACCTGAATCAGAGGTCCGGCAACTATGTGAATCGCAAAAGATTTCGCTTCACGGTGATCGCAATCAGGAAAATAAATATGTTCGGTGTCTTGTATCGTTGAAACTATATATCAAACAGTTTGAGAAGTAAGTATCCCCATGGATTTGGTTACGGAAAGTAGAAGATGGGGATACTCTTTTGCAATATACTATAATTTTCAGTGTTTCTTGCTAAATTAGCTAATAGGATATGGTATAGCAGGCTTCTAATTAAATTATAACTTTATAAATTGAGTAAATTTAATAAATCTATTATAATGTAAAGTAAATAATTTCAATCAGGTATGAAAGTAAATATAAAAAGGAACTGCATCCCAAATTATACATTTGTTATTGTTTCTTGCTCAACACTTTATTTAAATATTAAATGTTTAGATGTTATATACTTAAAATGGTTATAATTTTATTCAATAACTAAGAAACAAAAATCCCCCTTAGAACGATGTTTTTATAGCAACCTAAGTTTTATTTACTTTCAGAACTTGAAACTCAACTTGCTTGCATATTGCATATAGGAATTTATTAAGTTTTGCAACTATGAGATTCGCATAAAAAACAATTCACACGTTTTGCGGGAGTTTGCCATTTGTGAAACTTTCATAGTCAAGTAGTGAATTTCGCATACAGAAAAGGTTGAGTAAATAGCAAGATGAGCCAAAGGGAAAAAGTTTCGTGTAATTTAAGTAATATTTAATAGACCGCAAACTATAAAATGTAATAGAAGTTGGGGCTAGAACTTGGTGTGAAAACTTTGGCATTACCTTATCCAGTTGACTGCGCCTCTCAATCATTTTGGCCACTTAATTGAAACACTCCCAAATTGAGGAATTCCAGCCACTTTTCACTTGCGAGCACTCACACTTGAATGATTATTTGCTTGACTAATTTCCGCCTAATCGCGAAACTTCTTTTATTTTTCGTTACTTTTTTTTGGCGAATTTTGTTGCGGAATCGCCGTGGAGTATTTCGTGGGTATTTCGGGTAATCAAGTAGGTTGTAGAACGCCAACCGCTCGGAGGCAACCGACTCGTGTTGTATGAAATTCGCAACTGAACTGAGCTGAGCACTTAAGAGTCTCTTACCCGCCACTCAAGCCGCACACCTCGTGCCCCGTTCCGCAGACCCCATACCTCTCGGATCTCAGATTTTAGATCTCAGGCCCCGAGCTACAATATACAAGCCTGACTTTAGCGCTCTGGCCAGCTCAAGCCGGCAACGAAGCGTCTCACGTTTTGTTTTCTTTCTGATTTTGGTTTTTTTATTTGTATTTTTTCCGTTTTTGGTTTTGTGATATTTTTTTTTTTGGATCTCGGTGAGTCGAGCGGGTTGAGCTGCCAGCGGGTTGCCAGGCGAGTTTCTCAGCTTTGTTGGCGCCTAACGTGTTTGCTTTCTGGGCTTTTATGAGCAGTAGGGTGGCGGGATGGCTGTGGGCTCTGGGAAAGGGGTTTTAAGGGGGTTTTGGGGGGCTTCAGGCGATCACTGGGTGGTTAAGTAGCCGAGCACGTAGCTCAGCTGTTCTTCGTGCGCGCTGCGCGTGCGCAGTTCAATCCCTTTAGCAAGCCATTCGCCCGGTGTATATACACAGAGAAAAAGTGGCGGAATTCATTAAGAACCTAATAACACTCTTTCCAAATAATTTGAGAGACTCCCACATGCTAAGACATTTTAGGAAATCACTGAATAATGGATAAGTGTACTATCTTATCAAATTCAAAGATTTTCAATTCGACTTCATTAAAATAACTTCGCAAGAAAATATTTGTCTTTAATTTAAGAGCCATTTTTTATCTAAAATTTAAGTAAACTTTGAAAATATCTACATACTGACAAATTTTAGATAACATTAAATAATCAATAAATTCAATCAGCTTTCAAATACTATAAGTTCCAATTGGATTTTGCTATAATAACATCTGTTGAATCTTTGGATATATCATTATTTTAGGACTCAGGAATATTTTTGTAAGTCTTTCGTTTTTGTTTTTATGAATCATTTTTACTTAATATTCTTTAGAAATTTTAGCTACCCTTATTTTACAAAAAAAAACTTCTTTGATTTTCAAGTAAGTAAGTATTATTATAAAATTCTTCAGGACTTAAGAGGTATATTTTTTATAATTTATAGATATATTCCTAGCACAAAAAAAATATTTACCAAAATCTCAAGCAGATGCAAAATTTACTGTCAATTTTCACGTAAAGTGCTATGTACGCATTGTAAAAAAAGCTGTCTGGAAAACCCCTACTTAGATCAATAAACTATTCAAAAGTTAATTCTCAAGAGGCTCGACGGGTCAGCTAACTCCACCGATATCCACCGATCAGTTAGTGCATTCCGCTTGTTTTGTTTCAATACCTTTTTGTTTGCCTTTCTCGAGTGGTGTGAAAAAGCAAAATTGTTAGGCCCGACTGACTGAGTGACTGACTGATTAGTTGCCGTTTACTTGGGGCTGCCCCTGCCCCCCCCAAATAACTTATTTAATATTATGATGGTGGGCTGGTCTCTTTGCCGGGGCATTGACGTTTGTTTGAGTTTGCCAGCCGGTTGTGAACTTTCTTTTCCGCATATGCGGCAATCAATTCGCCATGCACCGCAAAGCGTAGACTGCAATTGTGGTTGGAGCAAACTTTCACCCGATCGCGTCAACGGGGCGGATGAGTCAACTGCATCACTCATACGCCGCATGGTCTATCCCGAGTATTTGTACTTTACCTTACCTTGTTTGCAATTGGTTCACACTTGATTTGACTGCCGGTTAACTTAATCGATATTTGACCTGTTCGCTGGTCTATAAACTCCACTGAACTGACAATCGCACCACCTGCACTATTGTTATTTATGCCAAAATAGGGAAATCACTGGCGAAATTTATTGGTATTTATTGAACCAGAGTTTTAATTGCTTGCCACCAAAAAAAAAACTCAGTGTTAATCAGAGTGTGACGAATCAAAATCATCTGGCCAAAAAACCAATCGCTAATGATTCTGGGCGAAATTCCTCCTCGGTTGCCTCGAAATCAAATTCGATTTTAATTCGCACCCAAACCTTCTGCATACGGAATTTCGGGGTAGGGACAATAATTGGTCCTGGACTCCTACGTGATTCTATTGCGGAAGCAGGTTCGCCTGTGGTACCCGGAAATGTTTGAATAAACGACGGATTTCCAGGAACTGAATGGCGCACCCAGATGGATTTGGATGGGGGGTGTGGAAATTCTGGCACACACGTGAATCCATTTGGCATCTCAATTATGGTCAGTTGTGCGTGGGTTAACCAATTCGCTCTTCAGCCATCCTCTTTTTCTGGCCACAATCAGCAGGGTTATCTTAAATGAATGCACTCCAGCTCGAGCTCCAAGTTCATCCTCATCTTTATCCCCGATAATGTGGTCCGAAAAAATAAAAGGAATAATATAGCTGGGTATCTCGACTTTATGATACTCTTTCAATACCAAATATTATATTAAGTGTTCGCTTTATGAAATGATGTTAGTGAAGAAATTACTTTCCCTATGTTTCATAGAAAATTTTAAAATTAAAAAATCAATTAGAAACTATAGTACTAAAATTGAAATATTGCCTTACAAAATATTTATTAAAATGTTACATCTACTATGTTACAATCTTTATTATTATTTTAAAATAAATATATTTCGTTTAGTTTAAAGCTAAAAATAACAAAGAATTAATTTAAAATTTAACAGGAAACATGGAAAAACATTTTTAAAAGCGTTAAGTTTTCAAATAATTTTTGTATTTGTAATTCAAAAATGTGTACTGATTAATTTACCTGTATATCCATTGCAATAATTAGTTATAAAACATTAACATATCTCACGATACCTTGGGAATCACTTAATTCGATGAATATATGCTTGTTTAAAAATAAAAGATATTGAAGTCTGCTAGTAAATATATTTAAAAAGTGACCATTAATTTGTTTTGAGTTTGTTGGCACCTTTGCATGATTAATGATCTAAAAGTTCCAAAAACTTCCAAAATTTTAAAATGATTTCCTATTTATCTTTAAAGGTAAATTAAAAAGCCATGTTTGTAATTAAATCCAAATTTATTGTCAGAATCTGTGTTGCATTTGTGTTAATGATGACGAAGTATCCCACTCAGTAAGTATACCCCAGAATGATGGTTCTACCAGATAAGAAAAGCGGAAATTGTGCCAAGTCTCATGTTGATTTCGCACTCTGCCGAGAAGCAGCTGCTTTTGGCTTCTTGGCTGGTTTTCGCCTCGTTTCTGCGGTTGCAATTATGCCAATCTCGTGGATGCCGCCAAGTGCACACCCGAAGATTGTTTCGAGTTTATTTTACAGCACGCAGCTTTTAATCACAGCCAGCAATGACCTTAAACATCAAGAGAGTCTGGGTCTTGGGTTACGTGAAGTTGGGACTGGGTTTGTTTTGGGTTACGGCATTGGTGGGGCATTTACTCGGATGGGTTTGCTAGACACAAACAAAAGCACTCACTCAAAATGACACAATACGCCTAGGCCTCAATAGAATCGATTAACTAATTCCTGCCATTGAATTACTTTTACTAAGCCACACCCAATTAATCCACCCATCAATGTGAATAATTTATGAATGATTGCAATATGAATAACTGAAGTGCAAAATATAAGTAAATAAGTATTCGGAAATGTCTTTTGAGTTGACAATTTATTTTATCTATATCTTCCGTTTTTATAAATCAAATAGTATATTCCTTACAAATGGGGTGTGTCATTTACGGAAGGAATGTTTTTTTTTCTGTTGTAGTCTCTTTTATCTTTATATCTGTGCAATTATATCATCTGCCTTGGCTGTGGTGGCATTTGATGATCGCAAAATTAGTTTTAAATTACCCCTTGTCAGCCGACGTTCGTGTAATTTTATGTCATTTTAACAAATGCTTATCTGTTCGGACGTGAGCAAGTCACTAAACCAAAACATGTCAAGGTCGCAATGGATGTATATCTTTAATTTTGGAGTATGTAGGTGATTTATTTTAGAAAATCATGAAAAAAAAACACTTCGAGGAAGTAAGGAGTGTCCACAATTGCCAAATTGCAGTTGCCATTTTAGATTGCCTCAATTTGTACCAAAATACTTTCGTAAAAGAAAAGGAATAAATTCAAAGCCGATTATGTTGGATCATTTGTATGCATTTTGAATTGCAGACTAAGGTTCAAAGTTCTTGTGGACCAGAAATGTACATTTTACAAATTGCTTACATATAAAATCTACCTTTTACAACTACCAAACTTAAACACACATGCAAAAGAATCAAAATGTTTATTTGCTAGCCACGTAAAGTGAATACTTGCACATTTTGTAAGTTTGTTGACCTCTGTGGCCATGTGGTAAACTGGAATTTCCGTAAATTTTTGGTCAGAGTAAATATATCAGAACCCTTTGTGGCACTTCCCAGTTGCCTTAATGTTCTTTCCCATTTACTGGCAGCCAAATAAACTGAGGAATAGCTAAGGTACTACGCACAATTTGCAAAAAGAGCTAGAAAGTGGGCAATGAAACGGCTCATTAAACAGAAAATAGCATTAAAACCCATTTAAAAATACATTTAATCACTCGTTATCAGTCAAGCAAGGCCATAAAAAAACAACACGCGACTGTTTGTTTGTTTGTTTGTTTTCCGAAGGAGGGTAAGCAATCGGATCAGGCCCATTAAGGGAGTGGGTGTAGTACACACGTCATCAGCATAATTGTTGCCGTTGCCATCGCCATCCCCCCAAACACTCGTCATCGTGCTCATTATTGTCATTGCCACTCGGCGGCATTTAAAATTTCAATTGTCCCGCCTGCCCCGCCAACTCCGCCAATTGAGAGCACGTGTCGCGGCCACGCCCCCAGCAACCCCACGCCCACTGAGCCTGCCGCAACAAGGTGCACAGAGAGAAAAAATACTTTAAATTTAATACTTAATTACAGATAAAAAAGTATTAATAAAATATCCTTGAAAAAATTGAATCAATTGAAATTTTCCCGGTTAGAAATCGTTTCTAAACAAATACGTTTGGAATTTTAGTTACCCCGATAAACGAATATATTTATTAAATAAGCAAATCGCTTAAATTTATAATTTATAGCGTATCCCAAAACAACAACAATAGAACTTTTATTTTTAAAGGCTCTACTGTTGTTTTTTGGGATGCAATCCTTGAAAAAATAAAATCAAGTGAAGTTCTTCGCGTTAGAAATCATTTCTAAACTATTTTAGCTACCCCGATAAACGAATATATTTAATATACTTTTATTAAATAAACCAATCTATTAAATTTCATATTTATAGCGTATCCCAAAAAAGCAACAATGGAACTTTTATTTATAAGGGTTCTTTAAATTTAAATCAGAAATTGCTCAAATGATTTGTATGAACTCTATATATATAATAAAGTGGTATCCCATAGATGGTATCACATAAAATCTTTGACTTAAATAACCATGCTTTTCTTTCTCTGTACTCGCGATGCCTTGGTTACACACGTTCTTTCTGTTTACTCGCGTTTCCATTCACATTTTCCGCATATGAGGGTCGGAATGCCTCTTGGCCACGTTTATTGCCGCCGCATCATTTGCATTTAAACGGTGGAGTGTTACCCGTGTTACCTGTGATTAAACGCAACTGCAGGACTGCTCGTAACCAGCTCATTCGGCCTGGGATTTATGGCGATCGTTTAACTCGCAGTTGTAGGTCCATGTTGATTCCCACTTTTGGGTGCTCGACAGTTGGTTCGATTTTAATTTATGGGGTTGAGTATTTTTCAATTTCTTTAGTAGGAAGCTTAGTTAGTTAGTGTAGCTACAAGCAATTCAGCTAAAATATATTTTGTGATTACCGGCGACTATCAACACTCAAAATAGTATTCGACCTGAATTTTTAAAATTTTAAGTCGATGGCGATTTTTCTTAACAAAATTGTAACCCTATACCTTCTTAACAAAAATTACAAATTGAAATAAATTTGTTCCATTGTTAGGAAAATACTGCATTTTACGTCATGTTTCTTACATTAGGGTAAATACTTTTTTGAGTGCATATACACGGTTATCAGCTATTTCGAAAAATGTACCGCCTGGCGATGGAAAATCAGATTGCAACATCAGCAAGAATTACAGGCTGATCTTTATTATAAGACTACCAAAATAAATATTAATTAAGTTAAAACTAATTTTACATAATTAAAATGTTTAATAAAACTGCAATAAATTTAAACACATATATTTTAAAATTTACATTCTTGTCAAAGGGTAAGGTTGGGACTGTTGGTATAAATCTTTGTAATAATTTTTCTGAATGCAATGGAAATTTTAATACGTATAATAGTATTCCCGAAATGATGATGCGCTGCAAAATGAAATTCTGGGAATCCATTGAGAGGCTGCTTATCTTCAATGTTGAAATGCAATAAAAGCTCAGACCCTGAGCATTTCACTCAGTTAATCCGCCCATTAGTATGAAGATCGTCGCAGCTATTATAGCGCTGCTGCCTTGGGTTAATCTTGGAAATGGACAATCAGCTGTATCATTCCTAGAACCGAATTGCGGCATTTCGATCTCAGGATCGCGTCGTTGGAGAACCAGGGTAATCGGCGGTGAGACAGCAGACATGTTCGGAAACCCATGGATGGTCTTGATAGAAAACAGCATTTCGTGTGGTGGCACGCTTATCACAAACCGTAAATATTTCTAAATAAAACATAGTTATTTCTGGAATTTATAATCATTAAACAATTTATAGGTTTTGTGCTTACTGCAGCACATTGCATAAGGAACAGACCAACGTGAGTATCATATATACATAAATACCTTTATCGCTGTTATCTTACCATAAACTCTGGTTACAGTATGGTATACCTAGGGGAGTATGATAGGTCGAGCGCCCCCGATTGTTCTAGAAGAGGTTACCTTCCGAGAGCCATTGGAATTCCCGTGGATGCTCAAATAGCTCACCCTAGGTATGTTCATCACTCCCGGGATGATATAGCTCTGTTTCGACTGGCCAGGCCGGTGCAGTATACGGGTAAAAGGGGTATATTTTCCCCAAAGGATCTCCCTAATTACTTCCTGTACTTTGTAGACTACATAAGGCCAATCTGCCTGGTGACTAACAACAATCCCCTGCCGCAAATCAGGACATTAACTGCCACTGGCTGGGGTGAAACGGAATTCGGAACCGAAAGCAATGTCTTAAAGACCACCACCTTGACGCAAGTGGATCGAAGGTATTGCTCTGCTTTATACGGTCGTGTGGATATGTCGCATATTTGTGCCGGGGACTTATCTACGCATGTTTGCCGTGGGGACTCCGGAGGACCAGTCTCCAGTATTTTCAGGGTAAACGGCAAAAGCCGCGTTATTCAGCTCGGAATTGTCAGCTATGGAGATCTGGAGTGCAGACAGTGGTCGGTCTTTACGAATGTAATGCACCATATGAACTGGATCGTAGACACCGTACGACGAAGGCAAAGAACAAGTCACGGTAACAGTCTTTCTTCCTAAATAAATGATGGTATATTGAATTATTAGATTTATAAAGTTTTTGTTGATACCAGTGAGCAATGATTTAAAAACTCTTGTGTCATAGTACACTTAACTTTAAGTGAGGTAAAACTGTTACTGAACGTACACAATATTGAACTATTTTACTCTGCTCAAACGTTTGGAAGATAAACCCCAACTCCTCTAAAACCTGAATGATAAAGATCACATTTGTTGCAATTACTAAACGTAAAAGTCCAAAATCGTGCCACTTCATAATTTTTCGAATTCCACTTGAAGTTAATAAACGTTTATTAGTATTCCTGAAATGCACTTGCTCTGTAGAATGAAATACTGGGAAATCCATTACTCTGTAAGATGCTGCTTATCATTAATATGGCATTGCAATAGAAGCTCGAACCCTAGGCAAGCAAGTCAGTTATTTGGGACACAAGCATGAAGATCGTCGTCGCTTTAGTAACCCTGCTCTCTAGGGTTTATCTCGGAAATGGTCAAAGAGCTGTAACATTCCTGGAACCGACTTGTGGCGTTTCGCTTTCTACAATTCACTTTAAAGTAATGGGCGGCCAAACGGCAAACATGTTCGCAAACCCATGGATGGCCTTGATACTCAGCGACATCATATGTGGCGGTTCGCTTATCACAGACCGTAAAAATTTTAATTTGTAGCAAAATTCTTTGAAAAGTATTTTAATGCACAATTGTCTATTGACAGGTTTTGTGCTTACTGCTGGACATTGCATAAGTCACCAACCCGCGTAAGTATTACTAAAAAAAAATCTATTCAGGGAATACCTTTATCGGAGTTATATGATCATATTATCTGTGTGCGTGTTACAGTGTGGTACACCTGGGGGACTTCAATAGGTCGACAACCGCCCAATATTGTTCGAGAACAGCTTGCATGCCAAGGGCCATTAAGATCCCCGTCGTCGCTCAAATAAGTCACCCAAGATTTGTTAATCCAGCCTATAATGATATAGCCCTGTTTCGCCTGGCCTGGAGGGTGCAGTTTACGGGTAAAAAAATTATATTTTCGGGACGGATTTACATACTAACAATCTACCAAAGACTTCATCAGGCCGATCTGCCTGCTGACCAACTATGATCCCTTGCCACAAATGAGATTCTTCACTGTTTCCGGTTGGGGTGAAACTGAACACGGAACTGGGAGCGACGTTTTGAAGACCACAAACCTGGAGCAAGTGGATCGCTCGAAATGCCTTATATACGGCAGAAGGATAGATTTGTCGCATATTTGTGCCGGAGACCGCGCTTCTGGTGTTTGCCGTGGGGACTCCGGTGGTCCAGTCCACGGTACTTTTATGATAAACGGAAGGACCCGGGTTGTTCAGGTTGGATTAGTCAGTTACGGAGATCACGATTGCAGAAGCTGGTCGGTCCTTACTAATGTAATGTATCACATGAACTGGATCGCTTATACTGTAGGACAAGTCCAGTGACCGAATTTCTATGATTTTTTATAAAGATATATTAAATTCTTTAAACTAGCTTTTTCAACAAAGCAATAAAATTATACATTTTTTAAATAAGTTGAAGATCTAAAATTAATTTTTGACAACCTACTTATAACTCTTTAAGTGCAGCCTAGATTTTTTGCCAGTGGAGCTTCTACATATTTGAATATAAGTTATGCATTTATTCAAATTGTTAAACCAAGAAGTTTATCATATAATTTCGAATATTCAAATTAAAAAGCTTTATTGCCTTATAACCTTTTTTTTACCCCATTACAACATTTCATAGCATAAAAAGTACAACTTTATTATCTTTTATTTCCATGTTTTTCACAATTTATAGCATAAATCTATGCAAATTTAATATTTTTCAACTACCCAGTAATAAACGGAATCAGGTATGCACAAGGGGATAAACTCGGATTAAAGAGTTTGATCTTGCTGTCCCTTTCTAACCGTTCAGCCCATCGCTTTCTCTTTCTATCACTGTCAACCCGTCTCTGTCGCACCCAGAAGACAGCGTCTGTCACTTGTTGTCGCTGTCAATTAAACGTAATCCCTTCGGCAGAGTTAAAATCTGCTCGTCCTTGTGAATTTGCCAGCTTGTGTCACAAGTCAAACTAATTTTCGACCTTTCGTCTTTCGCCATCCAGCCGCCCCTGTAGAAGTTTTCCGGGTGGGCGTGGCGTTGGGGCACAAATAACGCTCATTAGCCGTAATGAGTTATAGTTGGACTGCAATCCACATTGGACGCCAAACACTCTTTAGCGGCAATTATGCTGGGGGGGTTTGCTTTTTATAGCCCTGGTAGTCATAAAGTTTTGGGCTATAAATACTTTGGCCAAAGGCCTTTAAATGGAGAAATGGATGGGGGAGATTCCAGTTTTGAAAGAGTTGGGGAGATCGAGCTTAGAGGACCACAAATTGTTTGACATTTGGCACTGGGCCACCCCAAAAGAATCCTTTCCCCGAAACCAAGTAACCTTCTTTAACTCCTGCTGACGAACCATCTGTCTCCCTCACGCCCCCTGCTGCCGTCTCTTTCTCTCTCTCTCCCTTGAGTCCTGTAGAACTATGGTTGCTGTTGTGTTATTGTCACTTGCCAGCGGCAGTCCTGTGTTATTCTATCCAAGTTTTCCGTCACACAACAAGGACGAACTTTTTGTTGTTAATTCGTGCAAGTTTCGGGCAAGTATTTACGTGCTTCGCCATAGGAGAAAGAGAGGGGTATAGGGCAGCAGAAGGAGAAGGCTAGAGTCACTCGCAGGCCGGCTGCTGTGAAAGTTTTGTATGTTAATGGCATAGTTTAGCCAAAATGTTTTTACTGACGCCTGCCGCTCACGCTCCATTCCCAAAAATATATATCCACATCCTCAAATTTTGCAAAATCCTCTGGCCTCTGCCTCTGCACATTTTTCCTGGCTCACATTCCCCGACCAAAATTAACTTTCACTCACCACATCACCCCCTCATCGCTCACTTAATGTGCCATTGCCCACGTTAAGTGACTTTCTTATGCCGGTTGTAAAATTTCCCTCTTTATATGGTACCATATGGATCCTGTTTTTGCCACCATCCTTGTTTTCGGTGCACTAGGAGAATAGGTTACCGACTTACTTACGGAACTATCTGTTATATTTATCCAAACGTTCTCTAATATTACATATAAACCAATCATTTTTTAAATATCATAAGTGTTTTAGAAAAATCTAAAATAAAATTTAAAGCTATTCCAGATTTAATGTCAATCAGTATTCTCTGAACTTTACGTATTTTATGGCTATTTAGTAATTACAATCTTTCTTTAAGGATTTTTGATTATAATATGTAATAGGTACTATTTAAATAATATAGTTCACAGATAATAAAGTTTTATTTAATTCATTTATAATTTTTTCCTTGAAAATGTATATTATTTTTCTCAAGTGTCAGATAAAACTTGCGCCAACATAGCTGTGGTTAAATATGCCAGGACTAAGAAAGCTTGTAATTTACTCGAGTACACCGAGCTGCAGATGTCCTTTTGGCCCCTCCTCCGGTCGCATGTGGCTGTTGGCCAAGTAAAGCCATTGACAAAACTTTCGCCAAGATAGTTTTCGCCATTTTTCTTTTGATTTACTTTGGTAAATTTGAAACTTCTTGGCCTGCTTCCTCGAATGTGGAAACTATTAATTTCGAATCAGGGCCGCTGGCAGCTTGGATTTAGTTTTAGTTGGTTTATTGCTAATTAAATATAAGGTCTTCCAAACCAATGGGAAATTTGGTGCTTTAATTTATTTGCCCGCACCTGTTGGGTTCTGTGGTTCTCAACCGTTCGAGTGGCCCACGTACGTAACCACTTGATGCTCGAGGACGGAGCAATCCTCAGTCCTCATCAGCATCCAGGGGCATCCCCATCCGTTGACTACTTGTGGCTGTCACAGCAACGGAGGTAAAAGCAACAGCCACTTGCTGTTGCAACCGTATTAACATTCTGCTTAGCAACAAATTACATTCAGCCGGGGGAAGTGGCCAATGAGCCACTTCAGCTGAGTGTTGTGCACTGCGAGAAATTAGGTGGATATTGCATTGGGAAATAAAAGAAGAACCCACTTGTCAAATCAGCAAAGTGCCTCCTAAGTAGTGTTACAAAGGATTATTACTAAGTAATCAGTTTATTTGGTTTTACTTATTTTTTCTTCAGCAAAATGTTTTCATAAAAGACGTTTAAATAAGAGTATGTAATTTAAGCTGCTTTGTTAGCGGTTAATTGTTTTATTTATTTATTTTACTTCGAAAAAATATTTTGCTTAGAATATTTTATCAATAATGAATTATTGTTTTTATTTCAATTAGACATTTTGTATAGTGGAAAATAAATCAATTCAAAAGAGACCTGGTGGTGATTTAATCTTTTTATATTTTCTTTAAATTCTTTATCAAGAATAATATATGAAGAATTAATGTTGCCTTATCTTAATAGATTTTTCTTAGTGGAAGAAGACAAATCATGATCAAATGTAAATATGCTTCAATTAACCATTAATAAAAAAGTAAATAGCAAGTAAAATGTAATGGTAAATCAAGGAATATGTCCAATATTATATCAGTTACTTACAGATAAAGTTCCAAAATCATTGATAGAAACCATTTAAGCCTAAAGTTCGTAAAGGAACTATATGGATGACTACCATTTTCGCAGTGCATCCGTCTGGCCAACTAACTTAAATCATCTCCCCAGTGCAGTGGAGTTTTCAAGTAACCGCTTTCCTGACTTGCAGACTCCAGTTGGTTGGGTTTTCGGTTTTCAGGAGGGGCCAAACGATAAGCACGGAAAATGATGATGGCGATGACGAGGTCCTGACGAAGTGAGCCAAGTGACCAAATACAATTTCCTGCTGGCGGCAAACAGCTGAGTCTGCTTAATGTACAAAGATCCAGTGCGGGAAACTTAAACAACACGGCTTTAGCAGTTTGAGTTGTTGTTTGTTTTGATTAAAAATTAAGCATGTCCTGGTCGGGATGGGACTAAAACAGGGGGACTGGACCAGGGACCTCCAGTACGTGCTCGGCTTGGGGAATTAGGCGGCAAACAGAAGTAAATGCGTTCTGTAATAAATTCAAATCAACTTCGGATGCCGGGCTACATGGTCATCAAATCGATTGGAACACAGAAAGTCGCACCCACACACACGAGCTCATCGGGATGGAGGAGTCCCAGGATGCTCTTTAGTTTTTGCCAGCCATAAATTTTCAGCTGCTGGGTCCCTTTTTGGCTTCCATTTTACAATGTTCACTTTGCAGATCCAACACGGACTTTGTGCCGACTTAAGCGCATTACGGACTCCGGCTATTCCGGAACTTGGACTCGGATTGGGATCCGGATTGTAAAGGGTGGGCAAAGTCTTTTAATGTCTTATCGCTTGTGCAAATAAATAAGCGGGCAATGGCATTCGGCTCAAGCCTTGTTATCCCGGTTGAGCAATTGATTTGTTCTTTAACTGTCTTATGCAAATTTCGTTGAGTGATTCAATTAGCCCATGTCCAGACCAAAACACGTGGCGTATACTTAACAAACTAGTGCAAGTCGGGGAAAATAGAATACAAGCGAAGACATAAAATCAATTGAAATAATCTGTGTATTACTTCCATCGTTTTATTTTTTAATCATTTTCCGTTTTTGTTCACTTTTGTGACTTCCTTTTGGCAACCGGCAACGGAAGTAGCGATTCCGCCATTTTGTATGCAAACACGACAATGGCTTCCGGCTGCCAAGGCTGTTGATTAGGTCTTTAGGGAAGTGGACATTGAAAAAACAACAGTGACTATGAATATAAGTTTTCTATTAAAAAAAAAAAACCATATTAAATATTTAAAAGAAAATAAGTGAAACATATCAAATTAACATTTAAATACGGTTACTTACTACTAAATATTAATTTATTTCTCTGCATTAAAAAGTGTTGTTCAACCTTTCTTACTTAATCAATCAATTCCTCTGCAAAATGATCATAAGCAGTGAATAAGCAAACTTCAAAGTGGCAAAGAATGTGCCCACCGCAATGGGCAGCATTCCACACGCCATAGCCTTGTTGCTCTTCAAGGACCTCTCCACGAACAACATTAGCTTCCTTTTGAAGGTTCTCTCCCGACCTATCCAGTCACAACTGAAGGCAGCATAATGCAAACGTCCAAGCCAGAATTCTGAATCAGTTCCAAAGTAGCAGCACGGAAAGATTTGAACTATCATGGCTATAAGATAGCAAATGTAATAGGCCCTCACCATGGGCTCATTGGCAAAAAAAAAAAGTGATGCAATTCCAAAGCTGCTGGTAAAGGCGCTAAAGGAAAATTGTATTGCCATGGGCAGCGACATAAAGGTTTCCGTAATCTTGAAAAGTCTATTAAAGGAAAGAGCAATTAAGATATATTTTCATTAAACTAAGGCTCGTTTTCTCGTGCTCACGCAGCAGATAGCTTTGCCACACACACAGTATACCCTATACATACATCGACCGCTGGTTAAAAATCGTTTTAAAGTTATCCGTGAGGACGAGAAAACGCAGTTTTATATTTTATATGTTATAAGTAAACTCACTCGAGCAAATTCTTGTGGTCGGTAATGCACCTCTCCAGCTCTTTTTCCGCATCCTCAATAGAATTCAGTCCGATCTCCTCGAACCGACAGTACAACATTTGGGTGTGGGACGAAATCAGACATAAGACCACTGACGGAAAGCAATCGCTTATGTAATTCTGAAGCAGTTGATATGAGAGGCCGGTAACTTGATAACACAATACTAGGCAATAGATCCATAAAGAACTTCCCCAGTCAAAGGGAAACCAGCCGGGAAGCATCAGTCCCCATTCTTCTGCAAACAGGAACATCATCGCAGCGGTCAGTCCACAGGGAGTGTAAGCTCCAATAAACGTGTAAAGAACTAAGCGCAAATGCCACCTTACTTTGGCATAGATACTCTTCTGATTCAATCCAATAACTCTCTCATCCAGCATCTTTAACAATTCTTCCATTCGACGTACTTTTCCGTAGTTCAAAGCATATATGGAAAATTTTAAAGACGATCCCAAGCATGGCAGAAATGCGGCCAAGTTCATCATATCCTGGTTCGTTGTTTCGTTCCGAAAGAGATTCATTCCCAGGTGAAAGGGATATCCGAAGGTAAAAACCAGACTGACAGCAATGGTGGTAAGGAAATAAAACTTCCTATTGGTTTTCAGTTGGTCAGGATCAAAACAGAGTATTTTCAGCACAAATCGATGGCTTTGGAAATAGCTCAGGCTATTGATGGTTGACATTTCGAATTCGCAATAACTTTGACATTGAGGTAGTCGCTCCTCTTTTATACGAAATTCTTGGGAACAGGTAATTGTCCTTAATAAGGTCGATATAAGTAATTGAAATCACCTGCGGATTCCCAAGTTGGCAAAAAGTCACCTATTCAACTACTTTAAGCAGCTATTAAGCCTTAAACATTTTCATGTGATTTTTTTTTAAACCGCAGATGATAAAAATGTATCAGAATAATTGAGTATTTTTAATATACCTTTAAAATAAACAAGAAACATATGCTATTTTAATAGACCACTTAAAATAAACGAAATCATGATTAACGGCTGTTTACTTTCTCATCCTTATAATGATGGTAAATAGGGAGTAGGCACCTTTCAGGGTCGAAAAGAATGTATCCAGATGGATTCTCATCATGCCACCAGCCACAGCGGTGCTCTTCCTCAAGGACTGTTCAACGAACAGCATCATTTTACGCTTAAAACTCCCATTCTGAATGTGCCAATTGCAACTGAAGGCCGCATAGTGAAGTCGTCCAAACCAGTATTCGTTGTCGGTGCCAAAATAGCAGGATGGAAAGATTTGCAGAGGCATGGCCATTGAGTAGAAGATGAAGTACATCCGAGCCATCGGCTCACTGACGAAAAACACCAAAGCTGCAATGCCGATACAGACATTCAAAGCGGTCACCGTAAATTGAATTAGCATGGGAAGTGAAATGAAGGCCTCAACACGACGAAAAAGTCTGTGAAAAAAAGGAAAATAAGGAACTTGTTCAAATTTTGTTACACACAAAAAATTTTATTGCTCAAATAAATCAATACGTATATTTAAAAATAAAAAAGAATATAACCAACTTGTAAAAAAGTCCATACACACAAAAATTATTGTTGGTCACAGTAATCAATATGGATAGGTATAACAATTTACAACAACCAATTCACGTTTAAAAATAGTTTCGCACTTATTTTTATTTATTTGGCTTACTTTTAAATAATAAAGTAGTCTACTTACTATTTATATAAGGAGTGATAGGTTCATTAAGCTATTTATCTTTAATAAAGTAGGTTTTTTAAAAAGTCATTTACACACACACAACTTTAAAAGGTCTAAAATACTTGTAATCTAAATTTTAGGAATAGTAATAATATAATTATATTTTATAGTATCTAAAAATACCTATGATACATGACGTAGTATTTGTATAGTTTATTTACCGTGGTTACATTAATTAACTACACAAAAATTGTAGTGATCTAATTTCATGGGTTAACTTAACTATTTTAATAGTAAGTCCTACGTTACAAACTATTTCATGGGTCAAAATTTAATAGATTGGGTACCATTAACTGTACCATTAACTGGTCATTTTGACAATTAAATGTTTTTTTGTGTTAAGATAACTCACTCTAGAATATGCTTGTGATCCGTTATGCAGGCCTCTAGTTCCTTTTCAGCATTTTTATCAGGATCCATTCCAACCTGCTCAAACCTCCTGTAGAGCATCTTAATGTGCGATGAGACCAGGCACAGAACCACCGCTGGAAAGCAGTCGCTTACGTAGTTTTGCAGCAGTTGAAAGGATATGCCCGCGATCTGATACACATTCGCTATATAGTAGTTCCTGGTAGAATGGAGCCAGTCAAAGGGAAACCAGGCGGGATACATGAGGCCCCGCTCTTCCTTGAACAGAAAGGAGAGTTCGGCGAACAGGGCGCAGGGCATGTAGATGCCGATGAAAATGTACAGGACATTCCTCAGCTGCACCCTCACCTGTCCATAGATACCTCTTTGTTCTGGGCCGACAACCCGCTCATCCAGGAGCCTCAAAAGTCTCTCCATTTCCAGGACATCCTTGATATTATAGGCATAGAGCAGGCACTTCACCGAACAGGCTGTGCAGGTGGCAAAGGTGGTCAGGTTGAGGATGTCCTCGGTGAGGGTACGGTTCCGAAAGAGGGACATGCCCAGGTGAAGGGGATAGCACAGGGTCACAAACAGATTCATCAGGATGCTGTAGGTTAGGTAGAGGCTCCTCCATGACTGGACCCGAAGATGGGCCACTCCCAAAACTCGCCAGGCGGTCCAATGGCTCTTGAAAAATTCCAGACTGTCTACTGTTACTTGCCTCATGGCTTATGTGTTTCTTAGCCTTAAATTTTGTGTGTCTCATTTAAATACCATTTGGTAATGGCTCAATTGGTGCGATTGTCCAATTATGTAATTAAGCTTGCGTGGCCACAACAATTAGGAATTAGGCCTATTGTTGCCACCTGCCAATGAACTAAGGCTTCCCATTCAGACATCAAATGGGGAATGAAGCTTAAATTAAGTACCTTGAAATGGAGTATGGTATTCACTTATCATAAGATATTCAATTGAGCTTATAGAATTAACTGTGGCAAGTAATTGTTAAAATATTTGTTTGAAATAATGTTTGTATATTTTTACAGATTAGGTAAAAGGCAGATGTGTTCTCTTTTAATGTTCGAAAGAACAAACAGTGCATTTTCAGCAATACAATATTTGAAAGTCTTAAATCTGTAATAATACTCTGTAAGTATACTTGAGAAAAAAGGTTTCGAAGAACTTTTCTATATATTATATTTATATTTAATCGTTTTTTTTCGCGTCCTTATTAACTTATTTTATTTAATTTAATTTTATTTAATTTTTAAGAAATGACTGGACAGAAAATCCTTTTATTTTAAGCATGCTTAAAACACGCTTTTATTTTACTTTTAATATTAATTATAAAAAACTTGGCTTCCGTAACACTGAAAATATATATAGTACATTATAGTAATTAAAATATATTTATATTATACATATATTTCCTAATGAATTTAATATTATATTACTTATATTATTATATTTCCTAACTGTCACATGCAGGAATGCCATATACCAAACCTGGTACAGGGTATTAATATGTCATTATGAAAAAGGAATACCATATGAGGACAAAATACAAAAGTTTTTGATATTTGTGTGCGACTTTGTTGTGCAACAATTTGCACTCCATGCTGATTTCAACAATTGCAAATGAAATGCGAAATTATACAAACATGTCATAGTTTCAGGTGAACAGTCTGCACAAAGTTCTCTTTTACAATTAATAAAACCGACACATAAATCTGTATTCTCATTTGGGCTCACTTTGCAAATGCTGCTTTTGTCAGCGGTTTTTGTCGCTCAAAATTTGTGCTAAAAAGTATGCTACAGAATTTATGGCGCACTCGCTGTCAATTTTACAAGCGTACATGCGAATTTATGGCGCATTAAATTATTCGCTTCGTAAAAATTTCAACGCCGGTCCGAGGACTTACTTGATATTTCCACATGGTGCATGCAATTAGCATGTCCAGACGCAGGCGAGCAAAAAACATGTTGCCATATTGTTGACAGCCCCATAAATTGTTGCATGCACGTCGAAATGGCAGCGGGCCAAACACAAAATCCGGTAAAGCGGCGGCAAAATCCGGAGAAATGGGGGGGGGGGTGGTGAAAGTTCGGGGAAAATAACCTCAGCTAACAGCCATCGCATATATGCGCATTTAGATGCATCGCAGCTTGCCGTTCGAGGACAATCTAAGGTCTTAATTGTTGCATTTTTGCACAAAATTCCCAGCGACATTGTCACCCAGTGTCTCCCATTTATTGTATGCAAAATCCGTCGCCTCGCTGCGGAAATGCTTCTATGTTCGGATTGTGGATGCCATAACCCAATTACGGCGTATGCCGCAAGTTCCCCGGCGGAGCAAAATGTCATCCAAAGTGGGGCGCGGTGCATTGACTATCAGCACCCTCCGCTGCAGCGGAAACAAAATTACTAAGCGCCAAAGTTGAGGGGGAATAATACCATTCGGGGTCAATTAAGCCAAAATTCAGAATATTGCTATCCCAAAAGAACAGTATTTAATTTTGTTTGGCTTTTAAAAATTAAATTAAATACATATTTTCTAAATGCTCTTGGCAGACCATCAAATATTTTCAATATATTAGAAATATAGAAAGTTAAATTTCCATGTTGTTATAAGTAATTTGTATTTACGATGAAGTATTTGTAAAATATATTTTTTTATCTATTAGGGTTTATTATTCAAGTTAGACATTTAATTTTTTTTTTATTTTAAAAGACTTTTTATAATAGTGTACCCTTCTCTTATCCAAAGGGTTCTAATGGGAAAAATCGTAACATTCTATGTTTTGTCGCATATCAATAAAACTGTTGTTCCAATTTTCGACGAATGTTTGAAAATGTAGTAGTAAAAAAAAAAATGCATTCAGTTTTCTACGAAAAAAGATATTCGATGTATTCGTCAATAAACTTAGTAGTTTTAACACACTTTAAAATAAGATAAAATATTTTTAAAAAAATTCGAAAGCTCCTGGTTTTTATTTAAAAGCAAAATATGACAGGATAGTTATTAAATATATTTGATATTGATAAAAACGATCCATTTTGCAGACTTTTTATTGTCGTTTAGTGGATGGAAGTGCAGTTCAGTACCCCATTTCTAGTCAAATTTAAGTTGCCCCAGCTGAGTTTACCACTTCTACACCCTCCCGTAAACTAGAAGCTTAATTTGGTTTGCCTTGCCGTGGACCCTGGATGGGATATGCAGCCTGCATATTACATTAGCTCCCATAAAATGGGGAATATTCAGGGGAGCATTTTTGTCCAGCGCCAAAGATCGTGGCCCAGCTGCTGTCACCGAATGAAAGCGACAACAATGTAATTATCATAATTAAAAGGCAGCCCCAGTCACCGAAAAACCAACCCAGCCCCATTCACGTGCCCTGAAAAAACTACGGAGAACGACGACCGGCGGCCATGAATTTCCTATTAACAGCCGTTCCCAGTGACAAAAACAACGACCAAGATTCACGGCGGAGGTTTTTCCATGGATGGGGAAATTAGGGTTCTAGGTTGGGTGGTGAGGGGCTAATGGGTCGACGGGAGGGCAGCTGCATAATTGGACCAGGTCGCTAATTGTAAAACGGTGCGCATTAATTGTGTCTGCAGCGTTGCGCATTTTGCGGTTCCCCCCATCTTTTCACCTTTGCACCGGGGACCGCAAATTGCGATGATGAAACTCTTATGCAATTGCACCCCATTTGTGAAAGATGCGGTACGTGTTGCTTTTCGGGGCGGACGCAGCTGCATCCGCAATGCATTCTTATCAGTGCTTCTTATCAGTGCCTTTGCGAAGCGGAACTCACCACACTGGAATGCCGGACATTGGCGAACAGCTGAGTCGGGAGGTCCTTTTCCCTGCGCATGTCCTAGAGCCGGAGAGAAAACATCGAAATGTGGTGGGCTTCAAATCAAATCAAACTCTAATCTTTTAAGATTTGAAAGTAAAGATAAGATAATATATAAAATTAATAGAAAGACTGTAATACCAGTAAAATTTATCAACACTTCAGTTACATTTTAATTTGTATTTTAAATTATAATTTACTGTTAGTGTTAAAAGACAACTAATAATTTGTAAAAATAATGTTTAATTTAAAAGCCTAAAAGTATTTCTTATATAAATGTGGATAACATGTATTTTAGCTTCGACAACTCGATATTACAACAGCCTTTCAGTAACCAGTTTTAACTTGAAACCAAGTCAACAATTTGATATAAAAGTATATTGACATGGTATAAAAACTAAATCTTTAACTTTATCTAAAACATAAAAATATGAAAAGTTATCAAACCGATGTACAAAGTAGATATTGCCGGACTAGACCAAATAAATAAAAGTATGAGTTAAGTTAGAATCGGCTTTCACCAATAGAGGAGCTATTAAAACTAAGCTTCTGTATTCAATTCTACAAGCTATTCCTAGAAACTCATTTTTACTTTGTATTCTTGGTTTTTAGTTGAACTACCTATCATTATCTTTTCTTTAAAATAAATTATTCTCGTTTTATAACATAATTTATACTTTTTAGAAGTTAGTTTCGAAATTAGTAAGGGTCTTAAACCATTCAGCAAAGTTGCATAAAATAGATTTTATTTTTAAGTAATAAACCTATCTACATTTTTTCTTTAAAGATAATATTCGAATTTATTATCCCAATTTGTATACCTAAAAAGTGACTTTAAAAATCGCTAAGGACTTTATAAAGTTTGCCGAAGTTGCATGCAACAGTTTTCTTTCAACAGCCAAAGTTTTTCTTATCAGCGCCGCTTCCAGTCTAATCAGAAACATCGCTGGAAGGAGAGGGTGCAAAGAGAGCTCCAGAGCGGGCCCTAACCTGCCTCAATAGCGGGCAATGTAACGGCTTTCACTTTCTCCGTAGCCCAGCTGCTGGTCCACAGACCCACAATGGATGCTTCGGGTCGTAGTCGTAGCGCTCGGCTTTTGGGTTCGTTTCGGGGCGTGGTGAATTTCCGAGCGGACGAAGCCGACTTTAAGGCTGGAGTTCCGATGGCGACCAGCGGTTTACAGTTCGTTCTGAAACGCGTCGCGGCGTGGTTGTGTGCCCATCGAGATAGTCCCAGAAAATACTTTAAGAACCATCCCGATATTATCGGACCAAAGATCGCGTGTTTTGTGAAGTGATAAAAAAGATTTATTGATGATTTATGACAAGTCTGTGAAAAGGGCAGCAGTAATTTGGAAAAATTAATAAAGCTGTGGGAGTTTCGAAAAACACATATTGCAAATAAAGTTTTAAGAAATTATTTTTGGAGTAAGCTCATAAGGTAGGTACTAAAAAAGAAGTAAAAAAAAAATATTCGTAATTAAAGTTTTTATAATTTTTGTAAAGAAAAACTTCATAAACTAACAGCAGCTAAACTCTTAAAACAGTTTTATAAGTTGTTTAAAATTGAGATTATTAAAACAATTAACAGTTTTTGCTCCGAGTTGATCCTTTGACTGTTTTAAAAATGTCTGCCAGTGGGGCGTATGCGTAATGCCATTGTTCAAACAACAGCTTACGCAAATCGCATTCAGTTCGACTCAATTGTGCGCCTTTATTTGTGTGCATTCATAAAGCCGTTAAGAACTTAAATACCTGGACATATGTTGTGGACCAGCAGGTGCCAAAAAAAAATATGCAGGTTATAACAAGTTAACAAAAAATAGTAAACTGGCAATAAATCCTTATACAACAGAGGCATGAGATCGCTGTGGCCAAGGAAAAGTGAATAATAAATTTCATCATGGGGATTATGTTCAGACTGCAAGCAGAGCAGAGTGGGTAAAGAGGGTCCACACCTAAGGGCCTGCAAGACCATTAATTAGGAAAAGGTCAGAAGATGTATTCCATATGGAAAATGAAATCCAAAAATGGAAGCCTAGCGAAATCATTCATACACCGTGTGTGCGCTGCCAGGTCAAGTGTGAAATTGTATTTTCACAATAAGTTTGACTCGGAACCTGGCCAATGAACAGGGTCCAGACTTTCTTTCTGGCAAATTAATTAAACTCCTTTGTTTGGATCCGAAAATTCCGGGCACCAATTAACTGGGCGCCATTTTGCCAAATGAAGAAATTATGCTTCTTTGATGTCAGCACATTTCTACTGGCTTTTGTAACCGACTTATTATACGCTTCATCCAAGTTAATTGCCATCTGCCATCAGCATCTCAAATCCCGAGCTTCTGCTTCAGCTCATTGTTTTAATTTGGGGCATTTACCTGCACGCTCTTAGCCGGTGTTTACTTTCACTTACCCCCCATTCCTCATCCTGTCCACCCATTAATACTTAACTTTGCATACAAATGGGCCAACTGGGCGCTTCTGCTTTATGAATGCAAATTTGCCTAGCCTCCTGCTGATGCCTGCAGTTTGCCATTGACCCATGCTGCGAAGTATCCGAAGGATGCGGAGGATACCGTGGTGTCACTGTCAGTTTCAGTTACTTATTTGCATACAGTTGGAGAAATTTAGAGGGAAGGGTTCTCTTCAGAGGGGGGTTCTTGAAATGTGTCTGCCTAAGGCAAATACTGAAAATAAGATTGTGTTTGGGAAATATAACTTTATAAAAAGTGAAATACCTTTCTTGCCTTTATTGTAACATTAAATTCTTTTGTTTTTTTTCCAAAAGGCTATGGAAATCTCCTTTGCAAATAAATTTTACCAGGCAATTATTTTATTTAGACAGCTCTATGATTTAATTTTAATTTACCTTTTAATAAAAGTCCCAAAACCTCAAACTATACAGAAACCTTTTAACATTTTCTACTTATTTTATTCTGGTTGTTCTTTAACTCTAAATTAGATTTTAACTTGTATCATAATGTGACCTTAGGGAAATAGAATAATAAACTTACTTTTATAATAATGTTGAAAATTGTATTATTTTTCTTTGAATGGTTTTCTTTAAAAATAAATTTTGCAGAACATTTTGTTATTAGGCCAATAAACTGATTCCATTTGAGATTAGCTTGGACTAAAATTGCCAGAATCTCTAACTTTATAGCATTTATTTCTTTAACCTCTGGCACTTATTTTTTTCTGGAATTTTCTATCAATATGAATTTACGTTTATTCAATGAATATAATTTATTTGTTTTGAGTGTATCCTCGTCAACAATAGCAACAGAATTCAGAAAAAGCAGCAAGTGTATACAAAATACAGAGAAACGGCAAATAGTTGCACCCCACGTAGCCTATTTTCAGCTTTTTTGCCTTCCACTTACTCGGCGTTTACTTTGTAAAGTCCCTTTTTGGGCTGTTCTAAAACTTAACAGATATTCCAGACGCGGACTTTCCAACAATGGATTTAATGCAAATAAGAAAAAAACGGCAGCAAAGTTAAGCCGGATAGAAATAAGGCTTGAAAGGAGCTACACGTGTTTGGTCTCAAATTTCTTTGAGATTCGTTTGAGAAGAGCTTCTTTTCCACTAATTTTCAGGAATCTTGTGGCTTACCACATTATCCACGTTGATCAATCGGTGGAAGAGTTTGCGGGAAAACTACTTAATTCTCCATCAGCAAATTTATTTTATAGGGGTTTTGTATTTGTGAAATCTTGAACTTAATTTGTACTGCAATTAAACCAAGAAATCCTAGTAAAGCGTTTACATTCTTTAAGTTATTGGCATTAAATATTGTTTTTTCAGTGTAAATATGTGTCCAGTTTGTATATGAGTTTTACTTAATTATTATTACAACTAAGACCCTAATTTATTTGACTATTAATACAAGCTACGTAAATGTAATTAAATACTAAATCACCAAAGCAAAACAATATTTGACTATACTCGGACAAAAAATATATGCAAATGGATACCGTTTTCTGCAAATTTTTGTCGCCCTTCGGTTTTTAAGCCTGTATTTTACGGATCTTTAGGGAATAAGCATGAGAATGTATGGGCATCAAAATTCTGGGTTTTACAAAACCCTACAAATCGGCTTAAACGGTCGTCGTGTCCGGATTTACTGTGAAAAATTATTAATTATGCACAGGAAAAGCAGAAATGTGTACGAGTATTCCCTAATTCCACTGGAAGGTTAACTTTAACTCAAATAAGAATTTCCGTGAACCTTAGTTCCCCCACATAAAGTTTGGATGGTTCTGTGTTTGAGTTGGGCCTTTGGCATGCAAGCAATTAATTAAGGACAACACTGTTCACAGCTCCTTTCGGAAAAACCCATGGGCAATCAATCTAATTGACCGACTGAAAGGCAGACAGACTCAATTAAAAAAGGCCACCATAGGGGGGAAAAGGTTGATCTTTTAGTGGGTCCTAGTTGACACGCCCCATCACTTAACTATTTAGTTGTTTTATCATCCGCTTACTGACCCACAGTTTCACATTAAATTAGTTATGATTGTGGCGTGTTAAACATTAATTAAATTCGCCTGATTTGCGGTGCGGCCGAAACGAATCAATTATTTAAGCGTTTTCAAATGCACACCCCTCAAATGCCTGATTGACGGCCTGACACCCACTCATTAATGGTTATAGATTTTCCCGATTTGCCTAGCTTTGGTTTGGGCATCAATTATGGGTCAACAAGGTAAAAGGTTATTTACTCTCCAGCTTTGATTGAGTATGCTTTGGTCAAATGCTTGTTTGTAGGTTGCGATTAGGGATGACAAGGACATATAAAGAGTAAAAGGTTTTAAAACCAGTTCTCAAATTTTTTTTTTTTTTTATATATTCCACATCATAACCTAACTAAGTACATTTTCATAATTATTAGATAACCCAAAATAAATTTCAAGTTTATTAAACGTTCAAGGCATTCTTAATATTTTAAGCGACTTAAATATTAATTGTTTTTATTTTAAGAGACTAACTTTAAGTGTTTTTTAAAAGCAGATTCAGTAACAAAGCAAAAATATATAATACAAAGTTTAAAGAAAAACTTAAATATTTTTACTATAACCTCATTAAGTATATTTATAAAATGTAAATACAACAAATTTATATTCAAGATTAGTAAATGTTTTCGCATAATTTATTTTTAATCGTCTAAAAATGTATATTTTGTGGTTTTCGATAGTTCGATTTTTGTATGAAATGGTACAAAAACGTACTTCCTTGCCATCTCTCTTCATCACGATCTATAAACATTGGGGTTCTCGATAGCTAGGCCCCTAGAGTGCCGTTCCTTTTGCGGTCAGTGAAAGTAAAAGAAACGAATGACAGAATAATTGCCATCGAATGGCAAAGTTGAGTTACAATCTAGGCGACTGGCTTTTCCTGCCAGTCCATTCTGCGACTTTTCCCTGCAGATGATTTGTGCCCTTCTTTCAGCACTTTTCTTTCCGTATTTTTTTTGTTTTCCCCAGCCCGGGGCAGCAGGTGCTTTGAGCCGAGGTTTCTTTTGCCTGTCAGTGATTGAAGCGCTTGCAAATGGCTACAATTGCGGCGGTTCTCTAAATAACAAATGGCCGTGGGCAAGTTTTATGGCCCGCCTCCCTTGACGCTACGATTTCCCTGGAACTTGTTTGGCCAAGTGTCGTTTCCAAGTTTTCCCACTAGTTTTGCCTGGTTCTGGTTCCAGTTCTGTTCTGGCTGGGCGTGAGTGAGGGTTTCCCGGCTGTCCTGTAAAAGTGAATTATGGCGACAGTTGTCAGCGGAACTTTTAAGCTGCCTACGGAAGAAGACAAAGCCAAAGGATGCACTCTGTTGGGGGGGTATAAACTTGGTATTGCGAAACTTCCACATCCCCTGGCAAGCATATCATTTGTCAACCCCCAAGAGCCAAGAACTTCCCTCTACCTTCTGCTCCAATTGAAGTTCAGACTTCAGCAACAGTCAAGTGTCAAGGTTGACGGCTGAATGCAGACTTTGGGGCAAGGACACGCTCGCGAAAATGGTCCTCTTAAATTGTCATCTGTGTGTGACCCCCACACACACACCCCCCTGTCTTTTCGCGGCTTTCGTCCTTCTGGCCCACAGGACAATGGAGGTTGGCAGTGGCAGTGGGGCAAAGACAAGCATTTCACCGTCACTTGACTGACAAGTCGTGCGTATGGGCGTGGTCGCTATGAATGTGCCACCGCCCCCATTTCACCCCCCAACTTTCACTCGGTTATTTCAGCACTCTGCAGACAGTTTGGGTATGCCGGCATTACGTTCTGAGGTAATCAGCAGGGGCCAAGGCATTCACTGGGTGAAGCAAATAACCATGGCATAAGTGGAGAAAAAATACAACAGACGTACGTATTCAGAAAAATAATATTTCCGATAATGAGGGAGCGAAAAATACCACAAGAATAATAATACAAAAGGAAAGCGTAGGAATGCGGGGGAAAAATTAAAGTTATTTTTATTTTGAAGCTGCTTCTGTGAATGAAACCTATAGAAACATAAGATAAAAGGCCCTATCTATGCGATATCGATCTATAATATGAATGTGGGCGGCAGCACACGTAATTACGCATCACATGAAGTTAAATATAGTTAAGTAACCATTAACATATTTGTTGGTGAAATAAAAAAATAAATATATGGATTTATTCTGTTGAGCTTTCCTTTTTAGTCACGAAATTTGATATTCTGAATATCGTATGTTAAAGGTTCGAGAGTCACAATATTTTATCTAGTTAAGAACTGTTTTTATTTAAGTTAGCAAAATATGTTTAAAAAATAATCATTTTTGGAATAATACGATTATCCAAAATTCATTACTATGTTTTTAAGACATAGAATCTTATATTTTGTATGTTATTGTGGTTTTTTAATGTTCGTAATATTTTTATTTATTTCAAGAGCCCGTTTTTTTCTCTTTAAGTGGCATACAAAAGCATGTCCTTTGGCAAAAACTGTAGCTCGTTGAATAGCAATGTAAATAAAACGTGGGGAAATCAATTTAAAAGGCCCTAAGAACTTCTTACTTAATTCCTTAAATAGAGGATATCCCCCAGTTCAGACCTGAAGTATAGCTAGTCCTTAAAATACCTCCTTGTCTTACGCGGCCATATGTGTGTGTTTGTGCTCAAGCACTGGCACACTCACACTCGTTTGTCTTTCACTGGCATTGTCAGGATACTCGTATCCTTTCGCCGAGCTGGCTGTATTATTTAATGACGCCATTGTCGTCAGCTCGGTTGTACTGGGCTCCCGACTTGATGCGTTGATTGCTGGCTCACTTGTTCGCCGCTTTTATTAATTTACGAGCTGCGATAAAGGCGAAACCGAATGAAAATGACCCTTGGCCTTGTGGGAGGTGCCCTTGATCGACGGCAGATAGAAGTGCATAAACCGAAAGTTATGTAACAGATGGAGATGAAGATACACGGGCCCCATAAATATGCACATCCAGGAATACCCAAGGATCCCGAGAAAGGGAATGGGCTTTCACCTGGCACGTGTGCGTCAGTCCATCAACGCCCCTCACTCTTTCAGCCAGACAGGATTCAAGGTCCTTGCAAATTGATTGACATGGACAGGAAATTAAAGTAGGTTTCGTCGCCGTGGGACTCGGCTTTAAGTTCTGGTATGCATTATTTTTAGAACAACCAAACGAACTGAACATATCGCTTAAACAGCAGCCTTCTCCCGAAAAACAGGCCATTAACGAAATTGGATTTGATTATTTATACATGAGGGAACATCGACGAGCAGCCCGCAGTGTGATCGGCCACAAAAAAAAAGAAACGATGTCATAAATCACATTACACAGCACAACAAAAGTCCTCGAAAGTCTGTGTAAGCGGAAGTGTTATTGATGAGCATTTAACATTTGTTATTTCCGCAGCTTTAAACTCTTCGCCGGGCTGGCGTCAGCTGGGTATTTTGACGATGCGATACGATACCAAGCTCCTTCCTCGATAATTTAGTTAATAGTTTTAGTACGATTCAGATTTTGGCAACGCCAGCTTTTTTGCCAAGGGATTTCCATAGGGATTTTGGGGGGAATTGGGAAGTTTGGAGGCTGGGAAGCTGGCGAAATGGGATTTGGGGAATCTCCGCTTGACGAGGCCTGCTGATGATTTGCCTTTCCGACTGGCCTGTTTGGTCAATAAAAGGGCAACGTCATGTTTTATATTGGCTCTCATGTCGTCGAGGCCCATAAATTAGGGCAAATTCCATTCGACTGAGCTTTGACTTTGTGCTTTCCTTCATTTGTTTTTTATTTATTTTATATTTATATTTTATGCTCTCTTTATTATTCCAAAGCCAAGTCCTTCGGGCCAATTTATGGCCACACACTTTGTCCATTAGGAAGCGGTTTAAAGGCCAAACTTTCGAGGCACTCCATTAGCAAGGGAAACAGCTTAAAGTCGCGTTCCACATGGCGTATGCGTAATTGGGCATTTTCATTGTATTGCTGGCTAGACATTGTCTGGCTTTTGAATTTATTGTCCATTGTGGCAAGGTCAGTATGAATTAGCCGCCTGGCTTTGGGCATTTATTAACAGTTTGTGGATACTGTTTGCTTGGGCCTGACAAAAATTAACTCCAAGGCAGGGCTTTGAATAATTTATTAAATTGATAATGAAAATGGCAAATTGTAAGGAAAGTAACCAAAACTCAATTAATTAGGTTCCTAAGGGTTGTGCTCACATTGAAAGTAAATGTTGGATAAATGGCAACACATAATCAGCATAATCCCCAGATAAGTTTGGGGCGAAAAAGGCTTAGAGGCTTTCTTTTTTAAGTGTCATGCAAAGGGATAATATAACCATCCCAAGCTAATATTTCGGCAATTTAAATTTTCTCTGTACTTTTTGTTAAAAGTTTTGTTTGCATTGCTTGAGCACATAATTCCGGCTATAAATTTCCCTCGGAATAAACAGTTTCTCCGACTCGCAGGTGTATTCTTTTCTTCTGTAAGCTGGGATTAGGTATACAGCTCCATTTTATTAGGGAAACGTTTGTTGGCGTGATTGCTATGCTATATGCTGGATGCCATATCCTATATATGCTATAGCCGAAGGCATCTGGCACACGTCTGAGTTGGCTGGAAGTCTGTTACCTTGCAATTTATGCCCTCACGTATAAATAGAATTGATTTTGCTTAAGCATCGCATATATTTTACCTCTGCCGGTGATTTAATGTCTGGCGACATAAACTGCCATTTGGCACTCGCTTCCCTGCCATCACGTACCTCGGTTTTCCATCCTTATCGCCGTGTCTTTAAGCCGCGTGCAAATCCGAATCCATTTTCAGGGTATTCTGTATTATGTGGGGGGAGTTGGAGGTGGGGTTCCTGGGTAAACAAAGAAAAATACACACAACAGGGGTATGCAGTATCCACAGTATCCACGAGTACTCGGCAGCAGCAGAAAACAATTATGTCGGAATAACACGGGTATATTGTATTTTTGTTCTTTAAATTCCGTTCTGGCAGTCTGCTGTTGTGTTTTTGAAGCCGAATCTGATTAAAGCGAAATTAATCCCCAGGGGCCTTCAAACTATTGTATTATTTCCCTTCGGAATTCTGATGAAAAATGAAAAGGCAATGGATATGGCTCGCTTTTCAGTGGGTCTGAAACAACTGATTTGGATTTTCTAGTGTTAATTATGGTAGTTATAGTTTGTCTGAAGTAAGAGCTTTAAACAAAATTGAAAAAAAATTTAAACAAGCTGAATGGGACAAAGTCGAAAGACTCTTGGTTATTTTAATGTAAGTTTAATGTCACTTTCTAAAACGTCTTCCTTAAATAAGGTAAAAAAGTAAGGAACCTTTTTAACATTCTATATAAAAGTTAGAAAGTTACTGTTGATTTGTATTAAAAAAAAGTACAAATATAACTATGACTCCATTAATATCTTATGAAATCCAAAAATAACATTTAAAGTAAAAGTTGTAGGTAACTGTCCTTCCAACATTTTTAATATAAAGGAAAATAAATAATAATTAAAAGTATTTTCATTTATCCTAATAAAAATAACAAAAAAATGTCACCCTTACCGTATACAATTCCTTTGATTCAAAAAACATCTAGACGCTTTCAATTATTTATCGCAGCATTAAAAATACAGTACAAAAGCAGACAGACAAACAAATAAATAAATAAACACTTCCGAACTAAGCCGAGGAGAACCTCCGGTTGTGTCCACAAATGGAAGCTAATGAAGGAAGCATTTTACTGCCCCGGAGAAAACAAGAGCTGCCTTCCACAGAAGTGCGACTGCTTTTGCTGACTGCCTTTGCAATTTTTATTTTCATAAATTCTCAAAGCATGTTTGCCAGCTCATAAAAACGCAGCGCACACAGCACCTCATCCGCAGCCTTAGCGACACCACCCCGCTTCTCTACATTTTCCACGTTTTTCCACTTGGAGGAAAAGCCGAGAAAGGAAAGCCAAGCCCAAGTGGCTCATAATCTGAGCAATTTGCTAGCGTTTTATGTGATTTTTGTAGCTAGTATTAGTGGCTGTAAAGAACACACACCCCAGATGAGCTCGGCATTGGGTGTGTGTTTGCCTCTCAAAGTGAGTTTTCTGCATCATTTGTATGCAAATTGGCAGCATCTTTCTGGGATCACACACACTGGATCCTACTGATGCATGTGCAGGCTTTGCTTTCGCATCGAGTCGAAATTATAATCAATCTTCTTTGTCTACTGTGTATTTATCAGCATCTGATCAAAATCAATTACAGTCCATATTATATTATTTGGAGGCGATGCCAGCAGACGGACCCTTGCTTCCCTTTCTTCCCGTTGATTGGCAACCAGCCAGTCAGCCAGGCAGCCAGAAAAAATTATCCAATTTAAAAGTCAAATGTCATTTTTTCGTATTCCTTGCACGGTGCTTTTTGTTTGTTGCTGTGTGCTTTTTTTATTTTATTTTTTTTTACGCCATTGCCGACACATAATGTGAATTACCTAACAAAGGTGGCCCTGCTGATGAGTTGACGACGGCGAAAAAACGCTGAAGGTGACGGGCCGCCATTTCCATTTCAGCCTCTTGAATTACCCTTTCCAGAAAGTATGATACCTTTTATCAAGACATTCGAAGAAATGTTGAATTCAGCTTTATAAAAGAACTTAAATGATTTATCCATCTTTGATATATAAATATGGTTTAAGGACATAGGACATCATGATGAAAGGCATTAAAATATGTTTAATACACCCAACAAGTGATTTACACTGATTTGTCTCAAACAATAGTGTTTTTCTGTATGCTTAATTAAAGCTTTAATTAACACTTTTTGATACAAAATCGTTTTAAAGGAATTCCTATTTCAAAACATTTTTATGTGGGAATTTACCTTTTAGAATGTGATAAGTTACAATTGGTTAAAGTAGCATTATTAAAGTCTCTTATTTTAAAGCAATTTTTGCACAGCTTTTTAAAGATTTTTTTTACATATATCTTCAGATTGATATTGTTTATTTAATGACTAAGTGCATTTCTAAGAAAATATAGTTTCTAGAGTATTACCACTTCGCAGAGCTGCATTTACCTGCCTTACCTGAATCTTCTTTTTGACGGGTTCTGTTTCCGCTTCCGTTTCTTTTGCTATTTTGGCAAAAGACATTTCATTCTTTCTTTGGCAACGACAGAAAAATTACCCGAATTTCATTTAACGCTCCAACTTTGTCACCGGCAGCAACAAGGACACTCATGCAAAGCAAATGCGTTGAGTTTGTTAATGTGTTTGCATAAATTTGCCCGTGAGGAAAAGAGGGAAAAACTGAGACTAGGATGTGTTTGGGGCCTGAGTGAATGGTTATGGGAAAGCAGCGCAAAAACAACACACATTTCAAGGGTTTTGTTTTGGGTGTATCACACAGAAAGAAAAATCCCATGCAATATTAAACCTTTAGGCAATATCAATAATAGTAACTTTCAAAATATAATATAAAGTTTCTAAAATTCAGAGAAATTAAATTTTTTTACCACAACCTTTACTTTTTAAAGTACTTCTGACTGTTAAGTTTTATTAAAGAAACCTTTAACAGCAAAGACAAAGATATAACCAATATCATCATATGATGACACTAAAAATATTAAAATGATTGTGGAATTTGTAATTGATAAATTATTGTCAAGTTCCTTAACTATACAATTCTTGGTTTTTATAATTTTTAAAAACTGTGTCGTAAAATAAAATATTTTAAGGAGATAAAATATATAAAGTTTTAAAGAGATTCTAGACTATAAAGTTTCATTGAAGAAAATTAACAAAGCTTGAAGGGCCATAAAAACCTATTATATTATTATTAACCCCTTTACTTGTATGATGTTTGTTCTCTCTGTAGAATAGAAAACCTTGCCTTCTGAACTGGACAATCCAATTGCTTTAAAGTTGGCTGGGCAAAGGACTGGCCGTGGGCATTAATCAGACTAAGCACACTCCTACTCCCAGTTCAGTGGCAGATGCAATTGCTCTTCGCTGGAAATTGGATTGTTAGTTTTGAAACATTCTGTAGGGGTCAGGGGTCGCAGGATGGGCTACCTGCATCAGCAGCCACTCACCTGTGACGAAAGGTGGCTGCCGGAAAAAGAGAAAGTTGCGCCGTCAACGGGTTCACATCTGCCCGCATGCTGAGTTGAATTTTGGGTGGTCTGGTAGGGTGTCATGGGTTAAGTGCATGAGAGTGTCACCGTTAACCCCCCGCTGTCCGCTCGTTTGTCGTAATGCATTAGCCCTGTCTGTGGATTCACCGACCCACCAAAGCCCGGAACCGGAATCAAACTTTGGCCTTCTCTCCTCCAGAGACAACATTTCCAATTGTCCGACAGCAAAAGCCCCTGGCAAAAAAGAGCCCGATTTAGATGTCCTCTTCTGGTTGGGGACCCCTTTGACTTGATGTGGCCTTTATGAATAATAGATAGTAGCACCCTCACGCCCCAGGAATGTCAATTGTTTATTTATAGTCCGATTCGATTGGTACCCACCACACCCAAACCGTGACTCTTGCATATACAAAATTCATGAACTTTGACATTGCAACTGTGAGCAGCGAAAATAAAATTCGCAAACTGTGTTTATGCGAGGATAAAGTTGGAAACATAAACATATTGAAAACAGATGTAGGATTATATGTGAAATCAATTTTTTCACATCCGGTTTTAAGTTAGATCTGAATTTAATTTACTTTTATAAAAAAAATTTTACTTTCTGCTGCTATAACTCTAACTTAAACCCTCTGTTAGCTTATAGTTTTCACTATAAGATAGCATTAGACAATAATAATAATTTACTTTTGTAAATTCATAATAAACTTTAGCCTTAATCCAACTATGGTTTTATACAAATCGTTATACCTTTAAATATAACGGATGTTAAAGGAATGATAACACTTTGCCAAGTTATAATAAAATGTTCTTTAAATTGATTGTTCTATTTGAACATATTTAAAATTATTTAAGCAAATTAGTTTCTTATAAAAAGAAAGTAATAACAATAAAACAAAAGCAAATAGATTTGGTTAATGTGCTTCCCCTTCATTCTTAAATAGGCCTGTTTAAAATCGGCAAGTGCCTTTGCAAATTTAGGGATTTGACTGAATCTTAAGTTAACATACCTACACCACCGTTTCCAGCACTGAATAAATCTAAACTAAAGCCTTAAAGTATCCCATAAAGTGCAACCTAATCTGCACTAATCATACATAGTGCCGCATGATCCCGAGCTGAAAAGTGAGAGTCACACCTCCATGTGGCTGGAGTGTCAATTACTCTGGCTGCCGTAGCCATTATATCCTTAACCCACCCCAAAGCCACCCCACTTTCTCCACTTTCTCCCCATCCAATCCTCTACAATCCATTGTGCCACTGTGTTGGTTGTTTGTCTGTTGATGTTTGGTCTCGCCTTGGAGAAATTTTTATGGCTCATAAAATTCGAAATTAGAACTGGTGCTGCTTGTCTCTGAGATATATAGTATACGTGTACCATATACTATATATTTCTGTGTGCCTTTTGTGCGGCGTATAAAATGTTTATGCTTTGCTCATCGTTGAGAAATCTGGTCCAGCCAAGTGGATTTTCTTTTCAGAATTAGTATTACATTTAAATGGCATATAATTTGTTAGCGCCATAATATTTATGCGAGCTGTGGCCGTACACTTTTATTTATGTTCACTTGGCTGCCTCGGTTCCCCAAATCCCCAGAATCCTCTACCCCGAAAGCTCCCCCGTAATCCCCCAGCTGACAATCAAAGCGCACTTCTTTGGCATCGCGTTTAATTTGCGTGCTGGAAGGCACTTGCCTGCCACAATGCAGCGGTGCCACGCGGCGTATGCGCAATTTTCGCCTTCCCTCACTCAACGACCCTTGGGGAAACAATTATTTATTTGTGTTTGTTTTACCGCTGCCCAGATGCGGAAATTTTTAATTGCCGACTTAAAGCGAATTTGAGAGTATGACTTTTTGTTCTGGCCCCAGATGCTTTCGCAGCTAAGATCCCGGTCCGGCAGCCCGATTACGCTAACTTGCCTTCTCTGAATTTGGCAAAAAAAAATGTAAGCGCGACCTTCATTCTTGTTCAAGGCAACAGTACGCAACACAAAAATGAACATAATTCAAAGAAAACATTTTGCTTACTTTCAGAAGCGTGTACGCTTACGCAGCAAAGGGCATAAAGAAATTGGAATCGTTAGGAGGGGAAATAATGAAAAGCCAGGCCAAATAGTGGGGAAAAAAATCGTATCCCAGGAGAATATCTGGGATTTTTAATAAGGTTTTGCCTCGCGCACACTAAAAGAAAAATATCGGTATACTATTAACTAGAATTTTAAATCTCCTGGTTGTTAGTAAGTGTTAAAAAATTCAAAATATATAAAAACAAAGAATTCTGGGAAATACAAAATTACTATTGTCGTAAATCTTTAAAATTGAATTTCCCTGCTAGCGACCTAAGCAAATGATGATGAGAGTGTTCAAGTAGATTTAAAAAATAAATTTTTCGATTAATTCAAATTAATTTTGTTTTCAATTAAAATTTGTTTTGTTGTTCAAATGTTGAAATTCAATCGATTGGAAAGATTGTAACAAACTTAAGGCGGTATATCTTCTTATATTTGGAAAATTCGTTGCAATTGTTGCAATTTCAGGGAAAATACCTATCCTTTTATTAGCTTATAAACAATATTATATTTTGGGGGATATACTAAGAAAATATGTTATTTAAATGCTTGCTGTTTTCCATTTTTTATATTTATTTCATTTTTTATATTGATTGTTTTTATAAGCTGTTGCTTGAGTTATGAGCTGAATCGATTATTTTTATAATTTTCTATAATAAGAAATTATTGAAGTATTACCCAATTACCATCTCACGATTTTTTCTTTGGTGTCATTTGCAAACTCATCCGACCGTGTCCATCATTGTTCATTTTTCTTTCTCCGCAATCCTGACTCTCGGGGGCTAATCATTCGATTTTCTCTTTTCCGTTTCAGCGTTTCGCCGAAAATTAGAGCGTAAGGCGAGCGAGTGGGTGGAAGGGGCAAAATGGGCGCCCTCCGCCAGACCATCCGCCCGAGCCAGCGGATGCCGTGCACCACGGTGCGGATGCGTGATGTTCGCGCCCCGGCCTTTGACAACTGAAAATGCCAAAAGGTAGCAAAGCAGCAGCAGCAGCAGCAATCCCCGTCCCTGCCAATCGATAACCGCAGCACACAAAGTGCTGATCAGCCAATCAAGGCGAGTAACTAAGCGATATAGGGGTATATATAGTCAAAGAGTCCCCCGAAAAAAAAGAGGAGCAAAAAAGTGAGAACCCCGAGAGCCCCAGGATGCGGATGTGGATGTGGATGCCGCAGGCTGTGCAGCTGCTGTTTGTGATGGGCTTGTGGGTGATGCAAGGTCAGGCGCAGTTGGAATCCATGGGACAGACAGCCGTAGCAGCGGGATCGGGAACTGCAACTGGATCCCCAAACCCATCCCTAACCCCATCCATTCCATCGCGGAACCGCATCAAGGCGGAAGCGGATGCCCTGATGACGGGCGACAGCTTCAACATTCGCCACGGGCGCTCTCGTTCGCATTTCCTCCACTCGAACAGCAGTGGTGGGAGTGGTGGTAGCGGTGGTATACCCACCACCCGGCTCCTCCTGGTCCCGCCCACCCAGTTGCCCGGGGCTGGGGGCACCTCCCCTGCTCCCGTCACGCATAAAATCCGCAAATTGCACAAGAAGAAAATCAACGAGAGCATTCGCAAGAGTGTGGACAAAAGTCTGGGCCTCCTTCATCCCGCCAAGAACCATCGCAGTCTGGCCGAGGCCGAGCATCTGCAGGGTCGTCCTGCCACCGAGGACACCGAGGACACGGCACTCAGCGAGGTCATGCAGCTGGCGGATGAGATTGAGCTGGAGAGTTCATTCGCCACGGTGGCCCCAACAGGTGATCCGGATATCGTTGTCAAGCAGGCGCGCCAATTTGTGCGTGATGAGGCCAATTACGAGAGGGAGCAGGAGGATGAACCTCTAGGGGAGGATGAGGAGGAGGAGGAAGAGGAGGAGGCGGAGGAGGAGGAGCTGCCTGTATCCACCACCACAAAACCCAAAATGACCAGAACCCGCCTTCTCCCAGTGAATGGCACTTGGGGGCGGAGGGATAGGATGCGCAGTGACTCCTCCTCGGAATCGGATTACGAAAGTAATGCCCTGGAGGAGGAACAAGAGGAGGAGGAGGAGGTTCAGCCATTTGGCAAGCCGCAGACCAACGAAAGCCTCGGCACCACTGAGTGGATGGATGAGGGTGGTCAGCGAGGAGGCAGGGAGCCCGAGGCGGAGGCCCGGTCCCAGGTAGCCAGCATGGAGGTCAAGCAGATTAGCTTCGATGGCTCCGACTCCGATTCCGACTCCGAATCCAGCCTGCTGGACACCTCCGAGGTCACGATGGACGATGGCTATCCGCCGGATGTGCAGATCGATGACAAGACCAAGCAGCTGGTCATTGGCGATGTGGAGGGCGTGGAGGAGACGGATGAGAACATGGAGTCCAGCCAGATAACCGCCGATGTGATCAACGCCCGGGACAGCAAGATCGATCTGGTGTCCAAGTTCCTGCAGTACATCGAGCAGCAGCACCTGATGGGCTCCAATTGCGTGGCTGGTACCTCCCTCAATCTCGGCGAGGGCGTGGTCGATAGGTATGCCCAGGACAGATTCCGCGTGGAGGCCGAGGTGGCCGTCAATCGAGCCAACATGCTGACCAGGTGAGTGAACGCCTGGACAAAGTTTTCCGACCTCTGCCCACATCATATTATTCACATGCCAAACTTTTCCAATCGAAAGTTTTTCGGCCAGACGGTTTGGCACAAATGCAAGTGGAAACGGAGATGGAAATGGATTCGCAACGAAATGTGTACAGTTGTTGATAGGGAAATAGCATTACTTATCTGAAGGTCATTCAGGTGTCAATCAAATGGTCAACATCAATTACCAAAATTCTAGGAATAAGTAGGCGCTTATATAATATATTCTTGAATTTTATTTAGCATTGGGAAACAAATCTTATGGAGACTTTTACTTTAATTAATAAAGTTTTAAAAAACTTGTTAATATTATGCAACAAATATTTTACATTAATATTTAAAGACTTGAAAACTCTGGATTATTCAGAATACATTAGGGTATTCCTAGCATATGCAAATATGCCAAAAAATTATCAACAAAACCATAGGAAGATTGAATCAAAAAAGCTTCTTTATGAGAAAACGCTATCTACAAAATACCATTATCTTAGTATAAATAAATAATCAGCTATTGAAGGCTCCTAAAAGGCACTTCGGAGTAATCCTTCTGTAAGAAAAAACACTTCCTGTTGTAATTCTTATCCCCGAAATATTTATTAAGCCAGTCACTCCGAATTTATAAATCGCCATACTCGGTTATCTCATCCTCCTCCGGAACTTCGGTCTCCGCGGGCCGTAAATCCTCTTCCGAGGGCGAAAAATCGTTGGCAATGTGAAAGGTCTGGCGAATCTCCTCCGCCGTGTGGCCCTTTATCATATTGGCCACCGTCATGCAGGCGGCATTAAGGAGATTCCTGATATCCAAGTAGTTGGCCGCCAGGATGAGCTCGAAGAGAGTGCCCTGATCCATGGCCAGGAACTCGGCATCCCAGGCACTGATATCCACCATTGGCCGGGACGCCTCCCCCTCAGCTTCCTCCTCATTATCGCCCTTATGGTGCTTGGCCCAAATGAGAACCTTTTTCAGAATCGTCGAATTCACATTGGGCAGCGGAATAAGTGGGTCATTCTCCGCCTCCAGTGCACAATCCTCCAGCAGGGTTTTAATGGTGCTCGAACATTTCGCAGTCTCGGAATCGGTGTCGAAAATTTCGCCATCGGAGGACTGCAACTTGATGACTGGCATGGTTTTTCCCCCTCTGGAAGGGCGCCCTTTTGGAATTTATACAATACAACTTTTACACGAAATGGGAAAGTGCCAACGTGACAGTTAAGAATTTAAATCAAACAGAATTGTGATGAGTGCAGTGAAGAGAACAGGGAGTTGTTGAGTAACATGGATGTGCCATTAATGAACGTCCTTGTAGAAGAGATACTGGTATTCATATGTTAGGAATTATTTAAATGACTCAATATGAACAAATAATATTAACAAATCGCATATGTACAGCATTTTATTTAATATATTCACAATGAAGAAATACAGAAATAAATTAAACACTTGGAGGAATAGACATTTTAATCAGCAGATAATTTATTGCCAGAAATATAATATTTTTCGTACTCTAAAAAAATGTAATTTAAATCAACAAATAATTTATTGCCACTGGAATCATTATACATTCCGTTTTAAAAAAAATATATATCACAAAGAAGGAATACCAGAATAAGTTTAACATTTGGAGGAATATACATTTTAATCCGCTGATAATTTATTCCCCCCAGAAATAAAATATTTTTCGTGCTTTAAAAAATATACAATCTTAATTATTTATTAGTATTATAATCAACAAATAATTTATTGCCATAATTAATAGAATATTTTTCTCATTCAAAAAATAAACATTTTAATTGGCAGATACACATATATAAATTTTAGTTTCAGTCTCTTTAGATTCGCATAAAAACCAAAAAAAGGCTTATGGGTCCCGGCATTAGCTGAGCTTTTCCATTTCCCATTTCGCAATTTCCCAGCCACCATCGCTCATCGGTCGGCGTTCACGTTTCAGTAGTTATTCGCCAATTTCTGCTCATCCAGATTGGCAAGTGGCCTTTGTCAACAGCAAGCATAATGTGCTTTTCTTGTTGCGGTTGCTCTCGGCGCTTGTTGGGCCATAGTTGGCAGAACTACCTCCGGTTTCCCACAGATTTTCCCTACATTTTCCTTCGATTTTCCCCCGCCCTGTCCATCTGCTTGGCTGCGTGCATTTTTTTTTGATAAAAGTTCAATTACTTAGCGGAGCAGGCGTGCCGGGCAAAAAGTTTGCGGCATTCTTGTGGCCAAAAGGACATTGATTTACCTGAGCGACCAAAGCGATGGCAATTCATTTGGGCTCTCATTTTTTTCCATGGCAACTCCAGCTGTCCAAACCGAGCCAGCTGATATGTGCTTTGTTTTCTCGTGTCCATTCCGGTTCTATCATCGATTTGGCAGTATATCTTGTACGAGTATCTGTATCTGGATAACCGCCCGAGTGACAATCCGTAGGACAAGGACATCAGGCAGCCCTGCTTCTGCTTCTGCTCACAAGTTTGGCCAACATTTTTTGAGCTCTGCTTTTCTTTTGCTCCCCAGCAGCCAAGCACAATAAACACAAAGTTTCATCAGATTTCGCATATGTGGGTCTAAGGATCCAAGTCCAAAGTCCTGCTTTCCAATGTCCAAATGCCCTTGCCTGCATACACGCATCCTATGTGTCAATGCCGATGGGGATGTTGGACATTAGACCTGGAATTTATGTCCTTCTGTTTTTCCTCACTGCCTTTGGCGTGTCTTGGGTTTTATGGCCAATGGCAATAGAAAAATCAAGAAAAACGTAGCTCTTTTTTTGTGAAAACAACTAGAAAAACTTGGGTGTGGTTGACTTCGTGCAACAGGCCATTGGATATTGTCCGCAGGATGTGATTTAGTCGTTGCTCGCCGAATTCCAATGACATAATTTTCCAGCAAAAGATAACAACTTTTCGAAGACAGGAAATCAAAGCCATTTGTTCACCGAAAAACTCATTTGTTAAAAGCTACAGACAATCGATGACACACTCAAAAAAGTATTCGCCATAAATTTTAGAAAAAAAAATAAGTGATTTTTGGATGAATATATTGCTTTTCGATTTTAGTGGTGTTGTGCACTATGAATTCTTTCCACCCGGCCAAAGTGTTAATAAGGAATATTGTTTTTTATATAACATTATATTATAAAATTCGTCTAAAAATACCAGACGTGGTTTTTGTACCACGCAAAAAAAGGAAGAAGGCTATACTGGAAAGGGTCTATTTGGCATGTTTCGAGGATTGGAAAATAAGTTGGCATAAGTGTATTTTACCGGGAGGGGATTACTGTAAAGGGGAAAAATTATTTCTTATAAAGAACAGTAGTAAGGAATTTATTTAATTTTAGTCCATCGACTTTTGTTTTAGAATTATAAGAAAATAGTTTTTATACGTGGTGTACATATTTACTTTATTTGAAAAACAAATTATTTTGGAGTAGATATCCTTTTGTGATTAATAGAATAAAAAACACGAGTTTCCAAATTTTCTCAAATTCAGTTCGAATAATTTTTGAGTATACTAAGAATCCAAATAAAATACCGCCTGTCAATAAAAGGCGCAAATAAACAATTAAACCAGGCGTCGAGCAGCTTGGCAAATTAAGTGACAGAGGGCCAAAAGACGGGGAAAACCCGGAGGGAAAATGGGGAGTGCGGAAATTGGGAAAGCGGACAATGGGTGTAACTTGGCCTGGGGAGCAATAAAATGTCAAAGCTTCGAATGTCAATAAATTAAATTGCGCCACCAAGGATCTGGCTCGGGATCAACATTATTGCATTTAGTGTCATATGCCAGACATTTGTTTTCATTATTGGTTCAACGGGGGAATGTTTCCACTGGGACCCCGATGATTTATCCACTTCAACTTGCCCCATAAATTTGATGGCCGATACTGTCCAAGTTCCTGGTTCATAATTTCAAGAATGGCGGCGGCTAATCAGGACCTGTTTTAATCAGTTTTGCTTGTGTTAACATAATCAAGGCTGGTAGGAAAACTTTTGCTTGGGCGGGAAAAAGGAAATTACGACGGGGGTGTTGAGCCCGAGGTTCCGTGCCACACAGATAGATACTAATTGAAGTTATTGTTTTGTGATACATTGTTATCGCCCTGCCAGCGAAGGATCCTTCCGGTTTTCTTGTACCCACTGGCTTTTTGTGTTTTTGTGTGTTTGGGCATTTCCCGTTTACTTTGTTTCGCAAACAAAAACAAGAATAACATTTAAGGACAGGCGGTGCTTGAAGGTGAGTGCAGGGGGGGGAAGGCTAAATGGCAGTCAGGAAAAACAATATCAATTCAAGTTGAAATTACGAGCTTCAATTGTTTTCTTGCCTTGGCCACTTTTCGTTAGTTTCCGTTCACGCCGCCAAGTGAAGACGGCGAACAGAAGGGAAATGGTAGGAAAACTCCAGCTGAAAGGCACACAGGGCACAAAAGCAAAAGTGTGGCAACATGGCGGATGGAATCGGAAAACTTTTAAGTACTTAAATGTGTTGTCGTCGAGCGGGGAAAATGTGAAGGTGAGAAGGTGAGCGAGAGTTGTGAGTGAAAAGCCAAGGACCTGCTGGCTTGGCTTGTCCTGAAAATTGAGTTTCCGGTTTGGCTGTTCTCTGCCATCTCAACTCTTTTTTTTTTTTGGCTTTGACTTCAAGTGCACATCTCTCTCTTATTTGCCAGGCAATGATTTTGTTATTTTTCAGCGGAAGTTCGGCGATAAACTTGGCAAATAATTTATTGCCTCGCCGTCGCTTGTTTCAATTCGCAATGCCTTTTGGAATTCGAGTGGCGTTTGCGTTCAGTTCATACAACAAATCGAAATTGAAATCTGCATAAGCGATGCAGTTTCCAATTGCCAGCGGCAATAAAACGCGACAGCATCAAGGACATCCACACCCCCTCCCCCAAACCCCTTTTATAACCAAAGTAGGATCCTGTTCCGTCCCCATCGCCGCGTCATTGTCAACATCCTTCAAAAGTTCTCCAAACGGAAGCAAACAAATATCTATGCAAGTCAATGTTCAGGAAACAGTTTCCCACTGATGAAAAATAAAGGGATACCCTTTAAAAACTACAGGCTGTGAAAAGGTTTTTATATGAAATCTTGAAAAGTTCTTTAATTAAATTAATTTTCATAAATCATGTTAGTTAATATACAATCTAGTGCCTCTAGATAGCAAAATATTTATCTTAAGATCTGAAAAGATTCCCAAATAGCTTTATTGTTCTTTTAAGAATTTTAACTATTTTAGAAAACTACATAGATGTTCATGCATTTTTTGTTTTGCGGCCTTTTAATAGTGCCGAAAATAATTTTTACATCAGATTTCTGTGTTTTTCAATTAAAACTAGACTTGGGACCTAAAATATTGAAAATTTTTAAAGAGCTAAAAATAATACAAGTTTTTAAAACAATAAAAATGCATTAAAATATATAGGTTTCAGGTCTAAAAATGTTATTTAACCTTTTAAAAAAATATTAATAGGTCCGTAAATAATTTTTTTGAAAAGGAAGCACGAAAGACTTTTCTGTGTGCACAAAACGAGGTCACCGAATGTAATTTTTCACTTGATTTCTCGCAGTGTTTATGGCTTCGGGACTTTGTGCCGCTTGATTTACTCGACTCTGCTTTCGCCCAGCGGGCGGTGCTAATAACGGTGCCTCCTGCCCCGCCCTTTCAACCTGCCACGCCCACTAGCCTGTGCTCCCGCTATTTTTATTGTTAGCCACTGCAGAATGCAGTTGTCTAGCCCCGAAATGGAAATTGTTTTCATTTTGCGCAAAACAATCCTAATGTGGATTTTTACGTTCTCCGCCCGCCTGGAAAGCCGCAAAAGCTAGAGCAACTGCGAATGCAACTGACGCGGACATGCATGCCTTTGTAGGCCACCGGCGGCTTTTGGCCCCGTCCTGATCCTGGGGGCCCCGAAAAGGTGGAGGCTTACACGGAACCCCTGCACCAGGGCACCACTTCGCAGCGGCCCTTTTTCCAGATGGTTTATTTCAGCACACACATCTGCTCTTGACTCTTGGGCCGACGAATGCCGCCCTTGTCGGCAGCCTGGTGGCGATGTTGGATGCAAATGGTTCGGGTTCTGGTTCTGAATCTGAATTTCATTCCGTACCTGGCTAGCGGGATTCCCCTTTTTTGACTTATTTTAACAAGCTACAGCTTAACTTATATAACACGAACCCACCTCTCTATGATATCATAATTCATTTATATTTATTAATATGAAATATAATACATAGGAAAGGTTTTTTTTAAAACAAGTAGGTTTTTCTAGAAGGAATTCATATTTTCCCAATGCAGGAACATTTTGTTTTTAATTTGTACTAAAATAGTTAAAAATTTATAACAATTCTAAGCATATTCTTTTAAATAAACATTCTCTAACATGTTAAAGAATAAATAGGTATTGTATAAAAAAACCATAAAGAAAGAACTTGTTTAGCAAGAAAACATAAAATGTGAACTATGAATTACGTTAGGATACGAGGAAGACTATTTTAAAGAAAGAAGAAATAGTAGAAACAGCATTAATGTTATGAAAAATGTTTAACCAATTAATATTTAATTGATTAATTTACGGAGACTAATATATTTAAAGATACGATTATAAGAAATATCTTAATATTACTATTTAATATGGCTTTCTCAGCTTGCAAATTGCATAAATTTTAAAACACTTATGTGCATAAGCTGTGTTTTTACTCCAAATATTCCGTTGGTTAATTATTCTGATAGTACAAATATTATACTATTTTATCAGTTTTCCAAAGAGACCGAATTTTGGTAAACATTGAATGAAGAAAATTAGTTTCGCTGGCTTGTAATCAATTTAAGTTTGGGAAGAGCCAAGCATTGGCAAAAGTTCAAAGTTTGTCTAATTGATATATAGAGCTGTACAAAGTTCGGTCGCTAAACGCCAGTTCAGCTCAATTTAGTCGTGTTTGCAGAACCGCAAAGCGATTCAACTTATTTTATAACATCTGTGAATGCTTTTGGATGGTTACCCTCTTTCGGGGGCCTTACGAACTGCAAACTAAACGACTGCATCGCTTTGCCGCGCTTTGTGCAACACATGTTGCCATAACTTAACAGCTTAACAAACTTGTCGAGTATCCCCCGAAAACAAGTCCTTCGCCTCGGTCGCTTTCAAGCGGCTGGCCCACTCGGCGTATGCGTAACGTTTAAGCCGCAGCAGCCACAAAGCTCTTTCTCCTTTTTTTTTTTGAGTTTATTTTTGCGCAATAAAAACATTTGGATCGTAGGAACCAGGACTCAGAACTCAGAACTTGGTGCCCAAAAGCCCAGACAAAGTTTGTCTTTGCAAAGGAGCCGAAAGGCGCGAGCTCTCGACTCATTATGCTTGGCGGCAGGAAATCAAAAAGGGAAACTTTTCGACCAAAATGTTTGCCAACTTTACTGGCGCGCCTGCAATAATAATAATCATCGGGCTGGCAAAGTGCGTTGAAAAGAAGTTACCAAGTTGAAAGCAATTAATGGACTAAATCAAAAAGCATTTTTTGAACAATGGGAAAAAGTGCAGGGTGGTCTGGTGGTCCTGTGGCCAGCATAAACATGTCAAAAACAAGTGCCTGGGGCTCAATTAGCCGCCAGCCAGCGAAGCGGAGGCCAGGCAGCCAAACTGGGCCAACATGGGGCAACTTTTAATTAATTGAACTCCTTTTCCTGCTCCCTAATTGAGCACACATATTGCCACGGAGCAGGAGTTTCCCAGTGATTTCCCACTCATCTGAACTTTCATCTTTGGGGTCTAATGTCAAATTGGGTAACAAAATTGCCTGCCAAATTAGCCATACATTTTGGATAGGCAACCTCGGCAACCTTTTTAATTTTCGTTAACATTAAGATAATTAAGTAGGCTTTTAGTTGGTTTTTATTTTTTTAATTGTATTTCAAAAAGTTTTTGAAGACCTCCTATTTTGGATACACAAGTTTTTTCGTTAAATTTACAGGATTTCCTTTAATTACCTTTCTCGTTTTAATATGTTAAACTTTTTATAATGTTTACTTTTAGTAGGTATTGTGTATCTAAAGTTTCCAAGTTCAAGCTTTAAATTTACACCAAATAAATACATTTTGTTCTTTAAATATACAATTTGTAAGCTTCTCCCAAACATTTAAAAACTTTGTTTGCCGAAGTCAATTAGCATATTTATCTTATATACATGCTAATATACAAAATGGATTATTATGCCTTCACATCACCCTTTGATATTTTAATTACAAAACTAAAAAAAAGTATTTCAAAAAGATTCCCCATCTATGATATTTTGCATATTCATGTGTTCTTCCTTTGAGTTAATATAAAATAAATGATTTCCCTTTAAGGTATAATTTCCCAGTCCTCTTCCAAGAATTACAAAACATAATTCGCAGAAGTCAATTAGCAGGGAATCATATCTAAATATATATATTATCAGTTCTGCCTTTGCCTCACCGTTTGATCATTTAATTATGGCCTAATTAAAATTGGCAAAAAGCCTTGACCGTTATGGGTCATTAAAAGCGCACCCGGCAAACAAATAAAGGGCGCCCAACTTCAGACAAAAGGGACGCTATCGTCTGAGGGTTCCGGGAAAGGCACCTCACCATCATCATCATCATCTTGGCCATTCAGTCATTCAGTCAGTCGGCCTTTCTAAGGAGTGTGTTGAAGTGTCCTGGCTTTGAATAATTAAACCGGAGCATTTCGCTTTCAATTAAGATGTCGACACGCAGTCAGAGTCGCAAAAGCAACGGGTGCTCGAGGCCTCTGGCCAAAGGACACGGCCAACCCGAAGGACTCTTGAGGACTTTTCGGTGCGTTCGCATGTCCTGAGAGTCCTCCGCAGATTCGTGTTCCCCCCTCTTCCGCCAGGTGCCTAAATTTACAAATTTTATTTCATTTTCCCTGCATAATTAATTTTATTTGTTCACACTCTGTTCTAAAAGCATTTAATTTCCTTGTTTATGGCTGGCCAATTAAATTATTTGTTCGGTTAGCGTGCTGTTTTGCATTATTTTCAAAATCAATAGGGACCTTGGCAGCGACTTTATTGCAAATATGAGCTAGGGAGAGGCGGAAAAGCGGCGGGAAAACCCCCAACGCAATGGCCTTGTCAAGTCAAATAACAAAAAAAGCGGCTTAAGTGCCGGCAGGCAGCTTTCCTCCTTATTCCTCAACATTTTCAAGGCGCCTCAAGTTTCTAATACGCGTTTTATTCGGCTGACTGGCATCATGTGCTAAACAAATAAGCGAAACAGCCATCTCTCAGGTCCCTTTGGAGATTTCTCACAGTCTCGGTAGTTGGGGATTTTGACAAAGCTGCGGATATAAATTGTATTGCTGCCTGCTGTGAGAAGAAAAGAAAAACTTTTTAGCCTGGTCCAGTGATGGGCCAACATATTTTTTTAATTAAACGTCAGGGAGATCCACAGCTCAACTTTCCGATGCAGTTGCGTAATTACAGCACAGGTGGGCATCATCAAACGAAAAAGTAGAGCGAAATTCCCAAGCAACCGCATCATAGGGGGTTCCCATGGAGGTCGGAAGCCTTTAAGCGGGGCTTTAAACCTCCGCCGACTCAGTAAACCCCTTTCCCTGCTGCCCCAAAAACACAGCACACAGACAAAGGCCAAAAAGGGAGGGAACACTTTCGAGTACTTAGTGAGTTACTTACTCCTGGATCTCTCGTCCTGGATGCACCTCCATCTGCAGCTTGTTATACCCTTGCAGAGGGTATATTGATTTCAGTCAGAAGTTTGCAACGCAGTGAAGGAGACGATTCCGACCCCATAAAGTATATATATTCTTGATCAGCATGACTAGACGAGTCGATCTAGCCATGTCCGTCTGTCCGTCTGTCCGTCTGTCCGTCTGTCCGTCTGTCCGTCTGTCCGTCTGTCCGTCTGTCCGTCTGTCCGTCCGTTTCTACGCAAACTAGTCTCTCAGTTTTAAAGCTATCGGGCTGAAACTTTCCCAAAAGTCTTATATCTTTTGCAGGTAGTATATAAGTCGGAACCAGCCGGATCGGACAACTATATCTTATAGCTCCCATAGGAATAATCGGACAAAAAAATGAAAAAAAATTATATCTTTGGTGTTTTTTAGCATAAAAACTCCTAAGCTTGGAAATAACAATTTTTAAATAATTTTGAATTTTGAATTAAATATTATCGAAATCGGACGACTATATCATATAGCTGCCATAGGAACGATCGGAAAATTTGTGGAAAAATAATATGAAAAAAATTATAGCTTCGGTGTTTTTCAACATATAACCTCCAACGCTTGGAAATAAAATTTTTTAATTAGTTCTGAATTTCGAATTAAATTTTATCAAAATCGGACGACTATGTCATATAGCTGCCATAGGAACGATCGCAAAATTGGTAGAAAAATAATATGAAACAAATTATAGCTTCGGTGTTTTTTAACATATAACCTCCTACGCTTGGAAATAACATTTTTTAATTAGTTCTGAATTTCGAATTTAATTTTATCAAAATCGGACGACTATATCATATAGCTGCCATAGGAACGATCGGAAAATTGCTACGAAAATAATATGAACCAAATTATAGCTTCGGTGTTTTTTGACATATTATCTTATACTATTGGGAATATCATTTTTTGTGTTTTTAAATTTAATAATTATAGCTGCAAGGGTATATAAGCTTCGGCTTGCCGAAGCTAACTTCCTTTCTTGTTTTGCCCTTGTTTTCACCTCTTTCCCAGCACTCAAGTGCTGAAAAGTGTTTTTAGCACACTTTAGGACACAGTCTCAGGGGGCAGCGGGGGTGGAGGGGGCGGAAAAGCCGGAAAACCGGCAACACTGCAACTGTAAGCGTCCCAAACTATATAAGCACACCAGCAGTTCAAGTTGTCTGCGGAGAATGTTAATTGGGGAACGAGGTCTCGTCGGATTGCACGGTAAACAATTTTATTACGGAAGAGGAAACGATTTCGCAAAAAATTCATAGGGAAAAAACCATATTTTATATATATTTTCAGATAATAAAAAAAAAACAAATGAAATTAGAAATTGGAGTCAACAACTTTACCTTAGTTTTAGAAAAAGATGGATTCATCCATTTTCTCATACGCATTTTCACCTTAATGTTATAAACCTATTATAATTTAGATTTTAAAACCTGCCTTTAGTTAAATATGCGGACAAGAAAATGGTCATTAATACCTACAGTTTCTTCACTTGAAAGGAAATCATTTATGAGGGAAGATTTTTTTTTTGAATTTCAAAAAATTCCCATGTTTCCAAAGTTCAGGGGAAATACATTTTAGAGTGTGTTAGAGGGATAGACAAAATATTCCAAACGTGATTTATATATTTTGTAGGACAATAGCCAGGAAGAAACATTTGTTACTATAAATACAAATATTTAGTTGAATTTAAATAAAGTTTAAGTGTACAAAACAAGTACTTGGATTGCCCAAAACGGTTTTCAGGACTCAAAACAATGTTTACAATTGAAAGACTATACATACAAAATTAAGATGACATCTTTAAGGCCGAAATACCTCTTCTATAAGTCCGATTGCAGTGCTGTGAGTGAGATATTTGCACTCATCATTGGCCATGTGCCGAAAAAAAAAAGTTTGTGTAGCCCATAAATAATGAGGGGCTGGTGGAAAAAAGCTGTCAACTCCATGTCGAGCTCCCAGCTAAGTCAGCATTATCACCAGCGAACAATGTCGGCGGCGTCATCATCATTAGGCGACTTTTGAGCCCCCGAAACGGCCTTGGACACTCGCATGGATTTGGATTGGGCCAGTGGGTGGTGCCGGTGGTTGGGGGGGATGGTTTTAGCTGGGGAACTGACAAAATGCCTTTGACATTTACAAATGAGGCCCGCCAGCGAATTAATGAGCCACGCCCAATTAGCGAGTGTGTCACATGAGGGAGTCGCAAGATCCAGAGTCTTTCACCCGAAACCGGCTTCTGTTGCTCCTGGCTAATGTATTGGAAAATGGAATTGAAGTCGATGCTGCTACATTTTTTCTGGGCACCCCCCTCCCTTTTTTTACCCTCTTTACTGTAGTCCCCAGCAATTTAATTAATATTACGCAGACAGTAAAGAGGTGGTAATTTCACCCCCATCACCCTAAGCAAAAATCTTCAATGTAATTTTCTCGTTTACCCATTTTCGAGGTAGTCCGATGAGATGGGAGATGGGGGTACGGAGGATACGACGGCATCCTGTGCCGGGGCCTCAGACAATGGAAAGCCAGGAGCGCACTTGAGCACAGTTTGAGGCGACTTGAATGCGCCGCGCCTATAAGTATGCACTTGTAACGGCCAGGGGGCCATAGAACACCCACTATCCGCCCCTCCTGGGGTTGTAAAAATAAAAACGACAGACCAACAAAAATGAAAGGAAGCCAATTCTTAGAGGGACTTCCCCTGCCCGGTCCACTGGGCCACTTTCGTTGCTCTGCCCGAGCTGCAACAAAACTTATTATATTATTCATGCCCTGCCGCCGAAAAGGGTTGCCCCGCATTTTGGGTTAAGACGAGCTACGTGCCTGCATTACTTCTAAATAAATCGTTTAACGGCCTCTTGCGATTATTTAAGATTATTTAAGATTATTTAAGGGGTTTCTTAAGAAACCAAAATATTAGGCATAACTTAAATAAAGCAAATAAGAATATTCAAAATAAGATTTTATGCATATTAAGACAGCCCAAAATAAAGACTTGAATTCAAATATATTTAATAATTGTGGTAGATTTAAAAACAAACTAAAAATAATTTCGAATTCATAAAAGAAGATTTATAATAAAATTGAATGCATATTAAAGCAGCGCAAGGTAAAAACTTGAAATCAAATATGCACATCTAATAATTATGGTAGATTTATAAAGGAACTAAATATATGTTCGAATTTGTAATATACTTCTTTTTGTTTGGGAATAAAAGAGTAGAAAATGTTATAGGAGCTTTTTAAACCAGGGATCAAAAATATCTGATTTTAAATCTAAAAACATTACCCTATCCATAATAAGCAGCCAGTTTAGTAAATAATTTTATTATCATAAACAAAAAGAAGAAAGAAACAGACATTTATCCCATAGTTTATTTCTTGAGGTATTTAAAAACTACTCTCAAATAAATGTATCCCATGGACTTTTCAAGCTTATTAAAGTGTCGGAATGTTTTCTGATTGATTTTATTTTAAAAGTATATTTTTTAGGTATTTTATAAAAGTCTTATCTAACAGATACTTTAGAAATTTTAAGCAAAAGTCTTTTTAGTAACAGTTTTTGTGTGTTGGTGCTTTCATTTTTCAAGCGATAACCTTTACATAATTTTTACATCTCTAATATATTTTGAAACAATGTAATCTAATTCTCGATTTGATGATAGTAAGAGTGTAGGAGTTTCGCTACTTGAGACTCCCTCTCTTGTCATGCATTTTGAATGCAATTTCCTGGCCAGGCCAGGGCCATAAATTCAATTTTTTTCCGCTGGCCTGCAACTAATATCCGCTGTATGGCCTGCTTGTGTTGTCTCCGGCAGAATCTTCAAGACCACCGGCCGTTCCGTCCAGGAGGATGTCAACCTGCTCCACGCCTCCGTGCTGTCCATGGTGGAGTTCGACGATGATATATTCGCGGCCGGAAATTGCTTCGATTGGAATGAGCATCCCGCGCAGCCGGGACTCTTCTGCCCCTTCGCCTACCGCCTGCCGCCTCCAAATCTCGGAGCGGTCTTCGCCAAGGATCTGGCCATGGAGTACCACTATCTGGGCAACACCTCCGAGTGGTTCTTCCTGGCCCGCAAGAATGCCGAGAAGGTGATAGCCCGCAACGAGCAGTATCTCAAGTGTAAGTATTGTCCCTGATTTATTCGCCAGCCTTATTTATGGCACCCCGATAGCGAAGAGCCGCTCATATACATATACATATATATATACAGCATTGAATACTTTTATTTTTGGGGCTATTTAATCTGCGACTTCATTAGTCACCGCCCCAATTGCGTATATTTCACCCAGTTTTATCATGACCGAAAATGTCGACTGGCAGCGCAACAATTAAGCAATAATAAATAAGGAAAATAGGATCCCGAGTTGCCTTTAACGTGGAAACGCCACTTTAAATGGAAATTACCCACCTTGCCAATTTAGCAGTTCCGTTCGTAATTAGCCCGATTCCGTCTGCTCCGGCGAGCACCTAATCCATTCTCACGGCCTTCTGCTCGACTGTCCGGCGTATTTGACAGTGATGCGTGTAAGCTAATTTTATGCAAGACCCGCCACGAAGCTTCCTGTCATAGTCCATAGTCAGGGTCTTAGGATTTGCTACTCGGCTGTCAGAACTTTCTACTTACACACGGAACAAAATTCTTTCAGAAGTCCATTGCCTTTGATTTTAGGGGGGCCAGGGACTAAATAAATAATGGACTTAAAGATGTGCCTCCCTTAGATTTTTAAGGAAAATTTGGTTTATGTTTAAATCTTTAAGGCACATCTTTAAGTCCCTGCTTAGTCCTTAGTTCCCAAAATATTCCTAAAATATTTTATATATTAAATATTTATATATTATATACTTATATATTATATATTTGTATATTATATATTTATATATTAATATTATATATTAAGGCAATGAACTTAAATTATCCTTTTTTGTCCCAGTGCACTCCCAGCTTTCCCCTTAAATTTCTAAATATTTAAGGCGTTGCGTTGGCAAATTGCGTCAAATGAATTTTAATGATGTTGGCCTGTCCCATCCTCACACTTGTCCGCCAGTTTGCATAACTTTCACCGCCCCATTCCCCAGAAGGCAGAGCAAATGCACTTGACACGACCGTGCCGCAACATTTCAAAATAATTTGCAAATTAAAGGTTACGGTTACGCCACGTCGCATCACCCCCCGCATTCCACCCCTCCCCCGGCACATCACGAATTTCCCATGTTTTCCCATTTTCCGGCTTGCGTGTGCAGCGGTGGCATGCAAATTATTTGTTTGCTTGCCTACAACTAATACTAAATGCCGTGGTTGTACCCGTACATGGGCTTTTCGGTATTTCCCTGGTATGTGCACTGAGAGAAATGATCGTTACCTTACAGGAGAGCAAGGGCTCTGTATTCTAGAGACCCTTTCTGAATATCATTTCAATTATTTTAAAACAAAACAAACAAATTTTTGTAGATCCACTTACAACTCAAATATTGAAAGGAATAACAAAAATTAATTTTTTAAGTTTTAGTTTAACGTGAGGATGAGAAAATGGTCCCATGTTTATCCCTTTTTTAACTTCTATAAAATATTTAAAGTCAATTTTTTTGTGATGCTTAAAAGCAGGTTCATATATGTTTATGTTTTCAACATCTAAAAAATATTTTTCTCCTTTGTAAAATTGTAACTAAACTGTAACTAAAACTAAAACTTCAGAACGTTGAATACAAAAAGTCCTCTTGTTATATTAGTTATATTTTTAATCTTATAAGAAATTGCGTAATAAGTAATATATTAAAATTACAATTATGGTCTGTCATATCTTAATAATTTAACACAACCATAGATAGCATAAATATACTTACCTATTTAAACAAATAAATTATATTCACGTATAAATCTGGGTACTAACCACCCAGTTCGTTTGCGTATCCTAGAGATGTTAAATCATGTGATAAATCATTCCATAGCCTCATAGGGCTTATTTTCATCTTCTTAAAAGTACGAAAATTCCTATTGCAGAATGACTGCATTTAAAATGAAACTTTTGTACTTTATCAATCAAGGAAGGTTTATGTTTGAACAACACTGAAGGGAAACTTTACCCTATGCATTACTTTCCAATTTGGCCAGACCACTTTGCATATATATTTTCCTCCGTGTGACCACTTCCATTCCTTCATCCGCATCCGGGCCTGAAAACCGGACTTGGCCGCAGGCTCTAGGCCCTCAAATTGCATGGGCGAAATTGCATGAGATGCCGTTGAAAAATGTGTGTGTGTGTTACGTATACGCCGTGTGTTCGATTGTTTCCCATGACTTTGGCTGTGACACTGCCATGTCCCTCTGTGGCTGAGGGAAAACAAATGGAATCGAAAACAAACATTCTGCAGAGCGGGTGGGAAATTTGGGGGCGGGCTTTTCCACTAGCCCATGCATACTAATAGCGTTTTGGCCCGGCCAAAAGCTGATTGCAGGCTGCCAGCCAACTATTTGCCATAGATAGAAGTCCGTTCCTCATTCGTTTGTTTGCAAATTGAAAAGACGGAAAGAAAAAAAGGAACGGGAAAACCAAGCCTGCCAAATTATATTTGTAGCTCTAACAATAAACGAAAGCGGTTCCGTTTCGACATCGAGTCATTTATCTAGCGCGGAAAGTTGTGTAAGCCCCGGCAAACTATGATTTATGGGGTGCTGAAACTACTGCCGCATAGTTGCCTTTCGATTTATGCACACTTTTGCATATTTGCACCCGCCTTTAAAGTTTGCCCTCTAAAAAAGTTTCGCAGCGAAAACTTTCTTACCCACTCGCAAATCGCTTTAATGCGGCTTTATTAAATTTACTCTTTAATTTTTTTTTGAAGGACATTTCATCGGTGAAACATTTTTTTTTCACACCACATCCAATTTGCGGCCAATTCATGCGCTATTAATTTGATTATATGTTTGCGGTGCACAATGCAAATGTTGCTCCTTTTTATGTGCCACCGAAAAAAGGCAATTCGCGAAGTGATTACCTTTTCATTGCATAATTAATAATATTTTTTGCCAATCGGCAGGCGACTGGCGCCCCACCGAATTGCGCAATCAATACGAATCGAGTGCTTTTAATAGCCTTTTCAGCAGCATTGCATTCACTTTATTGGTTGTTATATTCCGAAAATTATTAATAATGCCAATTTAAGTGCACTCGATACTATAATTTAGCCTAATTGCTCATGGTTTAGAGACTCTGATGTTTAGAAAGGCTCATGAAGTCATCCATAAATGTGGTATGATAGTAAATATTTGATTTCCGTTTTACTAAATTGATTTTTCACTTTGATCAATATTTGAATGTGTTGCAATATTTTGATGAATATTTTTCCTTTCCTTTAATATTTATGTCATCTAAAAGTGCTCTATTGATTTTACATATTTTATTTGCGTTTACTTTTATCAATATTTTGAAGCTTCTAAAGGTATTACTTATTTAAGCGAATATATTTCTATTCGGATATCCTCAATTTAAATATTAACTTATTTATATTATATAGATAAAGCATGAAATAAAATTAAATTGCCATATAAACATGAGTTTCTGCCCATTTAAGTAGGGTTTCGATTGGCAAAGGAAACTGTGAAATAGGAAAAATAGGTGAATTCCCTCAAGGATGTCTGCTTTTCTATTGTTCGTTCCCGTCTAATACACATATTCCTATACGTATAGTGCAAATACACATATATCAGGGTCCATCTATCTATCCCACCCCCATAACCACTTTACATGTTTATGTACTCATTCGTGGAACATTCGTTTTGTGGGGGATATGATGGCGCGTGTGCGGCAAGTAAACCGCAAAAATATGTCATAATATTTGCTTTCTGCCACAAGTCTGGGCGATCCGTTTTATATTATTGTATGTATTCCTACTCCGCCTTTTCGCTGGTCACAAGTCACGTGTTTAACATAAAATTTAAATAAAAATCGCATACAATATGTAAACGGTTATATGTACTTCCTGTGGTTGCTCCTCCATCCAGGGCAAATATTTTCCGAGCTTTGGGCCCATTTGCTCAGACTGCTTGTTGTTACACTCGTCGTCGTCTGGCTGTTGTAATTTCCGTCTGCTAACGCAATTTGCAAATTCTGTCTGACTTTCACATCCTTTGCCATGGCCATTACCATTTACCAACTAAATCAGCCGAAATCTTATGAGATAAGCCACAACATATACACATTTTATGCAAATCACGGGCATAAAGAATAGCTGAGGGGCTGTTTTTTTTCGTTGGAGGCTTGGGCTACAATTTGAAATCATTTTTGTGAGCTAATTTTACTGGAACTGCTCGGCCAGATTCATTTGTCGCACTATTGTAATGATGCTGAAGGCGAACTTGGCCACCTAAAAATGGTCAAATATGTACTTGAGTTCTGGAAAGGAAATGGTATTCCCTAACTCACGCTTATGTTGCTGTTCATGGAGATTGGGAATATGCCTCCTGCAATGAAAATAATAGGCTGCTGGACATGATGCATGAAGTGGACCAAGGTAGCCCTGTAACGCGGCTCTGCATCCACCCAGTTGGATTGGAAAATCGTGTTGGACAATTCCTGGGCATCATCTATAAGCAGATTACAGGTATAGCAAAAGGGAAAAGTCTGCAATAGGATGGTTATGACGAAGAGCAGGGAGGCCACTCCCTTCCAGAAGTTCGAAAAGAAGAACACATTGACCAGAGTCAGACCCAAAACGGAGCCAATCAGCGCAAATTGGACGAAGATGGTCCGGGAAATCATAGGCCTTATCATGTCACAGCATCTGGGGGAAAAATATGCCTATATTACTTACACTCAGAATAAAACCAAGCTACATATTAATTAAAGTGCAAAACGTACTTGTTTTTAGAATTTAGTTCTTTGATCATAAAAAAAACATTAGAAAAATATAGCTTTATCCACAGCTATGTTTAAATCATCCTTGTTTCAAGAACTATTAAACTTGATTTAATAGAAACAGAATTAATTTGAGTGCCTAATTTTAGAAAGTTTTGTACTCGTAATAAGAAATACTTATTTTAATATCATTTTTTAAATATTTTGGATCATATTAAAAATTTATATCGGGAATAAAGCATGCTTATGTAGGACGTTTCGGTTTTCGAGAATAATTTATTCTTGATTCAAGCACGCACAAAAAAAATGAAGTCACTTATTAAGCGTGCTTGAACTTAGAAGCCATTTTTTTTGGGTGTACGAACTAAGTAATTTAGAATCACCCACTTCAATATGGTCTTGTGATCCATAACGCAGTTCACCAAATCCTGATAGTTATCGGCCTCACTTCGCTCAGGATCCGTTCGCAGATTTCGCACATGATCCTTGAGCACCTCCATGTGGGCCCGAAACATAATGGTGAACATGAGGGGATACGTATCGGATAGCTGATCCTGCAGCACGGCAAAGGACATGGTGATGTACTCGAATATGGCCTGGATCCACAGGCTGCCGAGGCCATCGCGCCAGTCCAAAAAGGGATTATAAACGGACCAGGGAGGACGACCACTCAAGGCATACGATAAGAAAGTGGATCCCGCATATCCACAGTATATGAAGCTGTAGATCAGAAAGGCATAGTTGCAGCGGGCCACCATATTGTGGATCCTTTCGCGATCGCTGTCATTCTGAAGCCTTTTGTCCAGGTGATCCAATAGCATCTCCGTTTTCCTCAGTCTCCATAGAAACAAGTAGGTGATGGTGGACTTCACCGAGGCCCCGTAGACATTGATGCACACTTGCAAGGAGGTGAGGAACTCGCCGGGTGTAAAGTTCTTGAACTCCTGGACATAGCTGATGATAAAGCCAACGGGCAGGTAAAATACGCCAAAAGCAAAGGGCACACAGGTCCAGAAGAGATAGATGTATCGCAGGACTCCCTCCTTCGGCGGAATCCAACCAATTAACCACATGGCCCTATATAGATATATGTTACCCTGGCGGGACTGCACTTTCTCCGTCAACGGAGCGGGGTTAATCAGCCGGAACAACACCATGATGACTGGATACTAACCCGTTCAGCTCCTGCACCTGCATTTTATACTCTCACCCACGCCCATCGATAATTGACCAGGTGCCCCGATTCCCTGGTAAAACCACGCCCCTTCGTTTTGCACCCTGTAATTAGACTTAACCAACGGTGGTCAGGTGTTAAGTGCTAAGGGGGATTTATTATTGAGGTGCAAGCAGGCCTGTCAACTGCCAATTAGCCAGCTTAATAGTTAATTGTTGGCGGGTATTGGTTAATAAATCAATCAAGGGTTGTCAGTTGAATTTTAAAGGGGTGGAAAGGACTATTTTTTAGGGCAAAGGGCTTTAATGATTATTTTAAGAATAGTTTTTGAAGCAATCCACATACATGTTCTTATATTTAAACAAGTAATTTTAAGAAATCAGAACATAAAATTTATGATTTCTTTACTGACTATTGCAATTCTTTTAGAAGGAATTCAGTATATATTTGACTTAATACTTGACCCGTTTTATCTAGCCTTCCTATCACTACATGGCCTTAAAGATACTTGAAATCTTCAAGTGTGTACTCACTTCTAGAAAGTTTAGTGCATGTGCAAGCACTGACTGCTAGGATACTACAGATACTACAGAGTGCAAGTGTCGGGATGCAAATATTAGTATTAGATCTCCCCTCTTTGCACTGCACTTTAAGGCTCAACTTCCCCGGCATTTGCCTTGTTGTTTAGAAACTTCTCTCCGAGATTCATTTGCTTGACGATTGTGATAATAGTAAAGGCGAATTTGGCCACTGCAATATTACTCTGCACCGAAATGGGAAATATGGCTCCAGCTGTAAATTGAATGGGTTGCTGAACCCGGTGCATAAAATACAGAAGCGCCGACTTATAACGCCTATCTGCAGTTATCCAATTTGAGTGAAATAATGCATCGCTGACTTGGACACAATCATCGATGAGATGTTCGCATAGCATGCAGCAGGGAAAGGACTCCATGCAGATGGCCGTGATGAATGAGATACTCGCCACGACCGTCCAGATGGTATTCTCAAATAGCAAAATACTTATGGCAGCCAATCCCAAGTCAATGCCCACCAGCATGAATTGGGCAAAGATGGTGATGGACAGAATGGGACGAATGATTTCGGTACATCTAAAATATATAATTCTTTAAATCAAATACCAATACAATAAGCCAAAACATCCTACTGAATGATGGTGCGATGATCCTGGATGCAGGCCACCAACTGTTCGTAGTTCTCCTTCTCACTGAGCTCCGGATTACGTCGCAGATTCTCTATGCGATCCCTCAGAATAGCCAGATGACATCGGAACAAGGAGATGAAGACTATGGGATAGGCATCCGAAACCAATTCCTGCGTGGTGCCTATACAGACCACAATGTATTCCATAAGCGAGGCAATCCAGAGTTGCCAATAGCCACTCCGCCAGTCCACAAGTGGATTGTACAATTGCCAAGGTGCCGTGCCCGAAAGAACCGATGTAAAAAGGTTTAGGAAACAGAAACCCATGTAAGTAGACAGGAAGACAATCACAATCAGATTGACACGAGCCACCGTTTTATGGAGAATCAGACGCTGCGATGGGCTAACACATCTCTTGTCCAGTGGGGAAATCAGTTCATTCATCAAGCGAAATCGCCACATCGAAGTGAAGGTCACACAGGTCTTGATCAAATTTCCAATACAGTTGACGTCCACCGGCAGGGAGGCAAGAAACTCCGTCGGCGTAAACCTACTAAAGTGCTTCACATAGGTGAGCGTTAGACCCAACGGTAGACCTACGATCCCCAGCAACATCGTGGTAAAAGTCAATAAAAAGTATATCCGTCTAAAGAAACCCTCCCTGGGAGGATTCCAGCCCAAGACGAATGCAATGCGATAAAAGTAATCACTGGCAACCAAGGAACTGATGCTATGGTTATCAAGTGGTGCAGTTCGCAGACGTTCAAAGAGCGGCTTCTTCATCTCACTGAGTTCGATTTAATACTTCTAAGGAAGAGATTCCCCCAAAGGGGTTTTATACGGAACAATTGGAATTCCTGATTTGCTTTTAATGTCTTGTCATTTTTGTTTTATTCATCAGAGAATCCCCCGAGTCATCCAAGGCCGCCTGTTTGCATTTATAAAGTCATTAGTCCCAGGAATGGCTTAGGCAATGCAAAATAATCAAGGTGAAGCACTCAGGAAATATAACTAGTTAGATAAGTTTTCCTTTTCACAGGGACTCTCAATAACAAATTGTACTCATATTTAGTAAGTAAATTATACTTAAATCCTTTTTTATCGTTTTAAATATATATAAACCCCTATAAGTAGAAATTATCCACCTATAGAATTGAAGATAAGTCCGTATCACCCAAAAATGTATATAAATATAACTATATTTCTTATCTTAAAATATAGTCTCTCAGCAACTAAAAAAAAACGAAAAAGACTCCTAATAAGGTAAACCAAATTATAAAGTCAAATTAAAAGGAACATTTCTCGCCGTGTACCCCATGGGGTGCACTGAATTGCTCGCTGAATCACCGAGCTGCTGACTGCCGTGAAAGGCTTATCGATTTCTGGGTCCTCTAATTACAGTTTGCATAATGGATAACGCTATTGAAACCATTCTGTTGCCTTGCAGCCTTTCATCTCTACTCGAACCGCACGGAGGAGCGAATCGAGGACGACACGCTGGCTGTGAAATATGAGGATGGCAGATGGTCAAAACCCTATTACGACTGCGGCGGGGGCAACATTTGGATGCTAACCTACACGGTGCCGTTCTTTGGCTACGAGAACGGAACCTATCACTTCAAGTGAGTATACCAAAGAATCCATATTAAATTCTGGGACATATACATAGGAAGAACTGGAAAACTTACCAATTTTACAACCTATTTTCGCATGAAGCTGTGACGATAATCATCTGTCTGATCCGCATGGCATATCTACAAATATTTAACAATTCATTTATAATATTGTGAGGAAAGACTTATATTTATTGAGGGGTGCAACATAAATAACTGACTTTAAATAATTTATTAAGGTGTCTAAATGTATGCTATGAAAAAAGGAACAAAGTCTTTCGCGACAGATTCATCAAACCTGCTTATTTAATATATGAAGTACGTCAAGACATTTGAAAATCTTAGTGATTTCAAATAATTCATAAAGGTGTTTAAAAGTATGCTATAAAGAACATAGTCTTTTGCAATGGAATTTCTGATTTAAAATATATTGTTGCATACCTTTAGACACCTACATTTAATAATTCTAGTGATTTCTGTGGCACCCATCGTTAACAGGTTTCTATGACGATTCGAATTAATACAAAAATTTTTTTTAACATAACAATGACTCAATTATTAATTTACTCCGATTGATTGGAGTGGGCGATCCTTTTTTTTTCTGTGCATGGTTTACAATGACAAGTATAAGCTGGAGTACGTGCACATGACGGATGCCGCCAGATGAGCATTTTATAAATAATTCGCAGCATGGGAAATTTGAAAGAAAACTGCAATGGTGCGCTAAGTGCCAGCACAGCAGTTTTCCCAGCCAGCACCCGCTGCTGCCAGCGACAGCGGAATGGAAAAGCCGGAAAAGTCGAAAAACTGAGCGAGTGCCAGTTTTTGGCTTTTGTCTAGAAACGGGCAAAGTAATTGAATAGCTGAATGGCTGCTGCTCTTGGGCGGCATTTTTGGGTTTTCTGGTCTAGTGTGGCACGTGCAATGTGCCACCAACGGAGTTTAAGTTTTAGTGCTTTTCCAAACATCGACTGCCACCAAAATTCCGCTCACGCACCGCCCTAAAAACTGAGTACTTTAAAAAGAGCACAGCATCTTATGAAACTTTATAACGTGCCATCTTTTCATCTTTATTTCCCATTTCTATCTGGGCTTCTTTCTTAGTTTAAATAATTTCCATTTTTCCCTCCTTCTTTTCTTTTCAAATAGTTTTGTGTGTTTCCCGGCTCTTTTGGGAACTTTTTCAATTGAGCGTTGCTCCCAAGTTGGCAGGCAGCCTTAAAAGAAAGCGATGAACCAGTTGTGTTTTTTGATGAGAATTTCATTGCTGTTGACCCAGATCAATAAATTTAAGTATAGTTGTTTGGAACTTCAAAAACAAAAATATTGTATTTATTTATTTAATTTAAGTATTTCAAGAACTACAAAGAAATTGCAGCTATTAAAAGCTGAGCTATAGATACTTCAGTGCAGATATTTCCAGGAACTCTAAGTATTTAGAGAGCTTATTTATATATTTCCGAGAATAAAGACAATAATAAACGCCGGCATTTGCCAGGGGAAATAGCAAATTTTTCCAGGAATTAAAGTTATATAAATATAAATGCTTTTATAACTTGTAAGCCATCAGCCTAATGACAGTTGCTGGCTGAAAACCCCTTTGATATTTATGACAAAACACCGACTGGGGAAAGTGGGCTGGGGGGGCGTGGCAGTCAGTCATCGCTGCCATCTGCACTTCCACTCTACTTCATCCATAATTTGCAATTATCACTCTGGATGGAAGCAGACAACAGCAGCAGCAAAACAGACAGCAGATTGCCAAGGCGAAAGCAAAAGCAAAAGCACATTTTGGCCAGCAAACTATTTTCACTTAGTGGCCAAGTTAGTGTCGGTGGGGAGTGCCCAGGATTACGTGGCTTTTGTTTTTCGACCAGCTGAAATTGCTTCTGACTGCTTGGATAGACGGAATGGCTGTGTGAGGTTTATCTGCTTGTTGTCTTAAAAATCATCAGAGAACAATGAGCTGCTGTTCTACGGCAATGATTTAAAGCCCTAGATTGGGGTAGATTTACTGGTCTCGGAAAATGGAAAATCAAACAAACAGAATAGGCCAAGCATCTCTGGGTTTTAGGTTTAACATCTTTGTTTATATCAGCAATATTACACTGATACTAAAGTGGAATATTAAAAGCTACAAATAAATGTCTGGTTATAAAAATGTAAAACCTATATCTATTTAGTTTAAAATTATTTGAATCATTTGATTTGAATAATTGATTTTAAGGATTTTTAATTTAATAAAAGAGAGCTTAAAATTTAATATTTTATATTTCCAAATTTCTAAAGAAATTTAAATGCCATGGAAGCTAAAGCTATTATATTTAAATTGACCATCAAGTTAAGGCATTCTTTTTATTAGTGTACCATAAATACTATTTATTTAAGAAGAACAGCTCCTTGGGCTCAATTATTCTCCTCTCCACCGGACTGGCAGTGGCCAAACCCTCGAGGGATGGTTTGTAACAGTAGCATGGGTACACCAATCTGGTTTCAACCGATTCGGGAGTGGCTCCTGGCCTCGGGGTAGTCGTAAACCGCAGCCTTTGTTTCCCTGAAAATTAGATTCAATATTAATTTCACATTCAGGCAGGTCACAGTGATTTGGAATTGTATAAACGTATGATAATCCGGCGGTTTGGCTTTTCAATCACTGATACATTTTAATGTATGCTTACGAATGGCTTTTGAAATTATTCAAATTTAATCAATGTGCCAGCGGACGAGCCTGATTGACAGATAAATATGAGGCTTTGAATATTAATGAAATTAATACAGAAATCAGATTTTAATGAAATTAAATTATAAGTGGCACAAAGCCAATTTTCCAGAAAGTGTTATTATAAAACAAGATATTATAAGAATATTTATCTTATGTGGCAATTATTGTACTCTTTTTGAGGATTTATTTTACACTATTTCCAAGATTATTGGTTAATATATATTAAAAAAATATATTTATATCAGAAATGGGTGGTAAACTCACATGATGATTGGTAGTACTGCTTCTGCCACCAGTCCAACTGTCGTTTTGGCCAATCGATTTGCAGCAGAGAGCCCCACGTGGCCTTCAGGCCAAGGATAAGTAAAACCAACTGCAACCGAGGCAAAACCATATCTGTTTGGAAATTTTTCAACCCGTTTTCCGCTTTTCGCGAGAGCTTGCCTAATGGCTTCCGTAATTATTGCAAGCAGTTCGCTTTGGCCTAAGTAAGCGTTTAAAATTTAATTACACACAGCAGCGAGGGATGCGATGCTCTGGGATGCAGAGCTATTTCCGCTGGCAGGTGGGCTGGCAGCAGCGTTTTCAAAATTTAATTAAAGCAATCAATTATAAAGTTGGGCCCATTCACACCCCCTCACACACATGCCTACTTAGCGTTCGATGACTTTCCACGCTCAATAAATTTCACACGCAGCCAGTGGGAAAATTCAGAGAGTCAGGGGTCAGGAGTTCGGAAAATGCCGCTCTTGAGGACAGGACCTCCATATACCCACATAGAGTGGAAAAGGAAACTGTCTGCCGCTGGCGGAAGCCCGGCAACTGCCTGCAATTAGTTGCAACATAAATTTTGCCCGCCAAGAGGCACCGTGGGAAAAGCGGAAGTGTAGCAATTGTCGGCATAGAGAATTCAGCTAATACCTTAGTTTCTCTACAGATTTTGGACACTCGCAAAAAAACAATTTGTTTACGTTTTAAAAACTTATCATTTGTTTTAATTTTATTTATTTATTTAATTTAACTTTACTCATTGTGGTTTTAAATCATTTAAAATATTTATATATTAATTTTAAACATTTTTAACTTTAATTGTAATATGAAATTGTTATAGTGAATGAATTGACTAAAATATTTTCGTATAGTATCATGGAACCTTAAATTTATATATGAAATGCTTTTTTTTTAAATAAAAATTTCTATTGTGAATATGACAAACAAGGTACTAAATATTTATTACATTGATTTAAATATTTTCCAATAGTATCTAGAACTTAATATGTTTTGCCTTTGCAAGCCCTCTAATGTTTTACAAAACATGGTATATGATTTTGTAGGTCTTCCACTTTTATTCTTAATTTCCAATAAACCTGAATAGAATTATTTTTTACACTTATTAAATGGTAATTTTTTTAGAGCGTTTGTTTATTTCAAATAAAATGGTATTTAAAAAACATGTTTTATGAATTGTTAGGTCTTATTGTATTTTGATTAAATTCTAATAATATTAACAATATTTATTTTAAAAATATTAAACAACTCTTTTATTAGGTGGTTGTTATTTTTAAAGGTTTAAATATTTCTAATAAAATTTATTTCACCAAAGCTTGTTAGAAATAAATTCATTGTATATTCCAACTCCCTTTCCCACTGTAGCGGCCTGCCGGAATTAATGTGGAAATGTTAAAAGTTCGTTAGTTCATGCCAGTTAGGACCACGTGGCGGCTGCACAGTGAGAATAGTTAGGATGGTCGGAATGGGATGCAGTCCGGCAGCAGGACCACGTCAAACAAAGCTCATTTGTTTCAGCGGCTTACGGAGGGGAGAAATGACTAAAGTTGAGCTGGAGCTCGTGGTTTGAGGGGGCAGGACACCACTTTTCCGAGCGTGTCCGTGTCCGGCTCATGTTAATAATGTGCTGCTATCAGTTTCCCATTAGTTGGCAAAATTAATTTGTTTACGTTGCGGCGGCAGCGGAAGCGGAAGCAGAAAGCACAAAAAAACAAAATGAGGGAGTACTAAGCGAGGGGCGTGGCGGCGACTTGCTAATTAATTTCATTTGCTATGCGGTGTGTGTGCGGCTGGCTCATTTTTCTTAATTGCATGAAATATGCAGGTTCACGGGCGGCAAAGCCAAGCCGAACAATAAGTATCCACATTAAGTTAAAGTTAATTTTATTATAAATTATTTGGCCAAACGGCTGGGGATAAAGGCACAAATCACATTAGGCGCCCGCTGCGAAAGGACACGAGAGGCCTGGGCGCCCAAGGACGACAGGACCTCCTGCAGGGGCAATAATTTTATTTGATTTCATTTAAGTTTCGCTTAGCGCTCACAACTCTGCGGGTAGCGACAAAGTTTCAATATTAAAACAGGCCCCAAAGGGGCCACTGTAAATGTGGATTGTAATCCCCGCATTGTATTTACTTGACTTATGCTGCAATATGGCTCAGCCTGTCGCCCCCAGCCCCCCCCCCCTCTTTCAACATCCTCGTATTTTCTTGGGAACTCGGCATAATGATGCAAACGGAAACGGAAATCTCAAATATCAGGCAATAAGCCAGCCTTTGTGAGTCAGCAGCAGAAACTGAATATGTGCTTGATTATGGATTTGCATGTGCAACACACACAGTATTCCAGGGAACTGAATAACTAAGGACTGGCATATAGCTCAGCCAGGTATTTTAACCGAAACTGGGGGCCAAGAAAGCCAAGTATTCATTTGGTGGGTGGTCTTCGAATTGCTGCAAACCGTTAAGGAATTCTCGGAGATCGCAAGTTTGCAACCTGGCAGTATGCACGTGGTTAAATTCCACCCCTTCGCATTAAATTTCACATTTCCCAAATTATGACTTTAAGGTGGCCTCGCTTTAAGCCGCATTGCCATGCCCCTCGGCCGCCCAAAAAGGTTTGACATCCATTTGGTCCTGTCATCGGGCCGTATTTTAAATTAGTTTGCAAATGAAGGCCGCCTGACTGGCTGGCAAATATGGCAGATTAAGAGCTTTGATCAGAGCTGTCAGTCTGTCTTCTTTTAGAATAGATTTTAACAGCACTTTAACATATTTTAGGATTGTGTTTTGTACTTAAAAAATAAAGGGTTAATAACAATATATATTACAATTTAATTTAGATTTGTTTATTGGAAATGCTCATCGGGACTTATAGAAAAATCAGGAATTTCGTCTAGCTGTTCTCGTTGTAGTTCTGTTAAAATGGGTAACCCAGCAAAAAGTCAGACTTTTTTGCCCACCCAATAAACTAAGCTAACGATCCCCATTCCCTCCGGGTAGATTTAGAAATATACATATTTTAGCCAATTTTTGCATTTTTAATAAGGGGTAACATCACGATTTGTCAAAAATTAAAGTTGCCAAGTTCGACTGCCAATCGATAAGGAATTTAATTTCGAGCTCAACGCGGTGTAACACTTCATATTTGAACAATTTTTCGGATTCTGCCGAACAAAATTCAGATTATTTCCCAGAAAAATAGATACAACGACTTTTGCCAAAACGTTAGTATCTCTGGTTGCTTTTTTGCCGTAGTTCGACAACATCGAGTGTTTGTCCAGCTACCAAGCAAAGCTAACATTCTACATCAATTTCGTAAAAATGCATACAAAAAATGTAGCAATCGCTTTGAAAGTGTTTGTTTTATCTGGAAAATTTCATAAAAACTCCCTTTGGCTTGTAAATCTGTCCTTTTTTGAAATAGACATTTGGCAGCACTGGTTTTGCCAACAGGCCGCAGCTCACTTTGCCAGCGAGGTGCAAACTACAAACCTGATTATGTGCATTAGCTGCCACGACCGAAAATTGGGCACGCATGGCGTATACGTAATGTGGCCCAACTACAGCAGATGAGTTGTTTACAAACTGGCAACAAAACGGTATGCGTGATGGTGGATTGGATGGGTTTTGGTTCGGTTTGGTTTGGCTGGGTGTGATTCTGATGGTAGATGCTATTACGTTCCCTGCAATAAAGTTGCTGCCATATTTTGGTTACGCGGCACTGAGCACAACCATCTTTATGAACTCGCAAATGGAGCAACCAGGGAAAACAGTGCTGTCGCCAGTTTTAAATAGCTGGCACGTGCATGTATGGCGGGTATTAGGAGGTAGGATGTGTTATATGGGAATGGGGATCCCGGCAAGAAAAGCTCTTCAGATGCATTTCACTTATTCACGTAGTGCGTGTTTGTTGCACGTGCTCGGAATGGCAAGCTGCACTCCTCAGTGTCTCATATTCCGTGGCCAAAATTGCTGTGATTTCAGTTTTCCCACGCTTTAAACTGCACTCGGAAGCAGGATTTAATCAAAGCGCATTAAATTAGGTACCAGTTTAGGGGGAGACTTTTTATAATGTGTTTTAAAAATTGCATTAAATGTTGTTTAATTTGATTTCCCGCTCGAATATGGCCAAAAAAATTGTAAATTAATTTAAAATTAAATATTAACACTCACATATATGTAACTATTTAAGTTTAAAGCATCATAAGTCTTTAATGGCCAAAATCCGGGAAGGGAAAACTCCCATCATGTCAAGCAGTTGCCACAAATGTCAATACTAATTTTAATTCAACAGGCCAGACCCATTAGCAATTGGGGCCCAAAAACACACAAAATCCAGCTCGATTATGGCTCATTTGTAGGCATTAGGCAGAGCTCTCCGAAAAGGCGTTTGTCATATAAATCAAGTGTCCGCCAGATAGGCAAACATTGCCACATCAGCAGGCATCGGCAAATAGCTTAGGGCGCAAACTAATAAATCAATATGAGAGACACACGTATTGCTGGCTCGGAAACAGGACAAACTCATTCGGTCGGCTCAATCAGCTTATTTTCTAATATCCGTTTACAAATTATCTTCAAAAACTGTCAACAACAACAATGCCAGCCAGACAGAGGGCCAAAACCATGAGAAGGGAAAATGAAACCACAGCAAATAAATGGCAAAGGCAAATAAGAAATAACACACATATCCATTCGAACTTGGCCCAATAATACGGAAAAAAAAGGCCAGTCGGGTTGCAGGATATACACAGGACACAAAGGCGTTGGGATCAACTGCCTGGGAATTAACATAATCATTACGATAATGTTATATGGCCATTGTGCAGCCAGACCCGCCGCTGTGCATTTCCCAGTGGTCCCTTTTCCCGAATTTTCGCAATCAATAAGTTGTCAGAAACAATCAAATAAATACAAACTGATATGTCAATATTAACTGACAGGCGGCAGTCTGGCATCTGGAGTCTCGAATGCCGAATCCCGAATCCCGGATTTCGATTCCGGGAATTCGAATCCTTCCCCAATCCAATGGCCACCGGATATGGCCGGGACAAACACATTATGGCCGCCCATCGAAAGAGCAGGGATATTGAAAAAGAAAACGAAGAGTTCGTGGGAAACTTTTCTCTTTGAAGCATCGAAATGGAAATCACCCTTCTCGGAAAAGCCTCCTGCCTCAATAATTGGGCTTCCCTTATGTTTTTCAATTTAAGATTGAATTAAGAGGGTTTGGGTGTTGAGTGCTGACTTATAGATTATGTTTTCTATATACTTGGAACTATTAATTTCTTAGAGGGAACCTATTTATAGAACAAAAATTCTAATTTATATGCGACATATGCAAAAACAAGGTCAAAACATTTTAAAAAGTAAAATAAAATGTTTTTAAAATTATAAAAAAGGTATATTTGATTATTCTTTTTTTGCAATTACCACTTTTAAAATGTTTTAAGTTGTTTTAAATTTATTTTATTATATTATTGCATTCTTGGAATCTTCCATCATTATAGTCTCATATAATACAATGGAAAATCTGAAAGTTTAGCCACCCTAGCACAAAGTTCAGTTCTCCAACTATATTGAATATCAAATATTATTTTATTGAAAACTTTAAAAGAAAATTCCGTAAAAAACTTGAAAGGAATAACAAAAAGGATTCGCAAACAAAGAGCAAGGCAAGTGCCGAAGGGATCATGCCACAAGAAAACTTTCCCTGCCGCATGGAAAAAAAGGAAGAAAAGTCGGTGGCAAGGACGAGGGTGTTTGGCCACAGCTCCGGCGTGAAAATGTGGATGAGAAGGAGGGTTGGGATTATGCGTAAAACTCTACATGTGTTCCGGGCGAGAACCTCCAGCTGTCCATCTCCAGGATTCTTGGGATGCTTAGGTATGCGTGTAATTGGGTGGCTGCCCATTGCCGAAGGCGACCTTTGAGGAGGCATATACGAAGGATATAGGATATAGGGTTTCAACCAGCTGACGGAGAGGCGCGGCCAGGGGTCGACAGCTTAGTGCACCCTTTTCATGGCTTTATGTCTTTGTAAAACGACAAGGCCAACCCATTGCCAACCCATTCCTAGCCCATTCCTTAACCATTCCTAACCCCCTTCCCAATCCCATGCCCGTCAACGACAGCAAGAAAATAATTTTCTGCTATTTTCTTCCGGGGCTCAGAAGCCGGAACCAAACACGCATGTTTAGTTTATCCCTTTGTGCGAAATCGCCTCCTCAGATCCTTAGACATATGCACAATCAGGACCGGAATTTATTGTTTGTTATCGCCGAGAACTGGCCATAGCAACTCGGACTGCCTGACCATGTCCATAAATATCCGTACACACAGGTCTTATTGAATCCAGTTTATAAATGGCGCCATTTGGCTTAAGTGCCGCCCAGTTGATTGTTAAGCTGACAAATTAATAACATAAATTTTTAACGCCTCCTGCTGATACGCTGTTTTTTCCCTTTTTCCTCTGTTTTCCCGCAGGGGCACATCTGGCATCGATATTGACTTGCGGCGCGTGGACATCGACCAGTGTCCTCAAAGGCACACTCCTGGAACCAAAAGACCGCTGAACATCTTCGCCGGAACGGACAAGTGCAAGCAGCGCACCACGATGGTGAGAAATATGTGTGAATCAGAGTGGCTACACAGATGAAAAGCTTTATTTATTGACTTATTTATCAAGGGCTAACCAAACATTTACAATCATAATCTAGTTGAGGATGTTGAGCTATGGTAACGTGGACCTTAACCTCTGATTATCTGTACATTTTGTTTTTAGAAAAGGTTTTGAATCATAATATCTAGCTTGTTACCTTTACTTATAAAATATTATGTATGGTCGTAAAATGTTGTGTTTCTTAGGAATTGTAACAACTAGCTTTATTATTATCTGGTAAAGTCACATAAAACTTTAAAACAGTATTTGAGAATAAATGATCATATGAGAGAGATACTGAAATATCCAGAGCTTAGGACATTCGTATATAAGACATATTCTTTAAGTTATCTTCAGGACTTCCGAATCTTAAATATATTTTTTAGTATAGAATTTTCAAAGGCAGATTACGGAATAAATACGTAAACAAAGAATTTGAAAAGTTCGTAGAAGTACTTTATTTTTCAATAATAAGTTTCCAAAACCTTTAATAAAAGAAACAACATTTACAAAGCAAAAAAAAATACGAAAATTAAAAAAAAGGAGCAATAGACAGAAAAAGTGTAACACCTTATTTTTAGGCACTTGACATTTTTTCTAGAAATTAAAGGTAGATATGATTACTTCTTGAGAAAGAAATCCTTAGGCTCTGTGAATGAATCATAAATATAATGGTTAGGATGCCTTGCTGAATTCCTCTCTGTGTAGAAACCCGAATTTCTCCGCAGTCAGCACTTAATTTTGATTTTCATTTCCCGACTTACCATTTCGCAGTGCGAGGCCATCATGGGATTGGGCTTTCGGCGTGGTTCCTACAAATGCCTGTGCCGCAAGGGATTCTATTTCCCCGACATCGTATCGCAGCACAAGTTCTTCAACGGCAGCCTGCTGGAGGAGGAGTACGAGAAGCTGATGCTGGTAAGTCGTTCTCGTCCTCGTCCTGGCCAAGTGGCCGCCCTAAGAGCCTTACTCTCATTAAATATGTATTAGGGCAAGAACTCCACGTACAACAGCAACAGCGAGTACGAGTGCCTGCCCTGCGCCGAGGGCTGTGACTCCTGCGAGGACTCCTCGCCCTGCATCGCCGCCCTCAACTGGCCAATGCGCACCAGCATCCTGGCGCTGGCCTGCATCGTGATTGGGCTCCTGCCGCCGGCAGCCTGGTTCACCTTCCGCTACCAGCAGGTTAAGGTGAGTCCCAGTTACCTTGGAGCCATTGGTATCTCAACACTTTGAACTTGGGTCTTCTAAGTAGAATATCAGTGGTTTGCAGGAGGTCCAAGCATCACCTTTTAGCCGAAGGAAACCAATTTATATCAGCAGATTGCGTCGTTAAAATTAGGGAATTATTTTTAACTGGAGGGGCATAACTATTTGGAGGCGCCACAGAAATCAGGGCAGTGAAATCACTTTGAAGGTGTCTAAAAGTATGCAACAGTGTAGCTGAGTTCCGAAGTGGAGTACTTATCTTATCCACCTTTTAAAGTCATTTCAACTCCCTAGTGATTGCTTGTCTTTGCCATTTTTCTTACTTTTGGTTTTTAATTAAAGGTATTATTGAAGTTTATTTTTATAGAAATCACTATTTAATATTCAAGGTATCTAAATGCAATAATATATTATCAATCAATGGATTGATTATCAATGCAATGGATTGATATTTCGGTAACGGTGTTCCCTTTTACTGCATTCTTTGGACACCCTTATAAATAATGTGAAGCCCACAGTGACCCCCGTAGTTTTGAAAATTCGAAAGTAAATTCCGTTTACTAGCTTATTTTTTAGAATTATTACCCGGAAGTTTTTAAATTTATTACTATAGAACAAAAGCTTAATACAATTTTTGGTATATATGTTTAAGGCAATAAAAGTATAATCTGCTTGTGAAAAATCGCAAGCTGTTCAGCTATGTTCCGAATAACAGTTGTGGAATTAAAATCCATGATAAATCTCTTAAAATCCAGTCCGAAATTGTAAAACCATTATAATGGCATTATCCCCGAGCAGCCGAAACCTGTCCATCGTTTGTCTTTATTATATTTTATTTCGTGTTTTTGTGAGTATCGGTGCGCACTGTCAAATAGCGCTGATCCCGAGCGGGGCCAACCTAAGCTGCTGTCATCATTGAGCCGCTAAGCGGCTTAGCATTGTTAGAATCGAGTTAATTTTGAACGTGCAGCCTGGCCAGCCAGGAGTCCTCCCGATGACAGCCGGCAACAAGCCACCAGGACAGCGGATATAGTCGCGCATAAGCGGAAGTGCAAACATTCGCACAACTGGCCACACCCACATCCCACATCCCACATCCTGCTGTTTCCTGTCTTTAGAAGGAAGAGGAAGGGGAAACGGAGAAAGTGGAAAGTGGAAAGGTTCTGCCCCGCAAACACCACTCAGAATGTCACTCGGTCGCTCATTAGACCAGAGAACAAGTCCGGCTGCCGGCGTCCAATTGTCTCTGGCGTTCGGACTTAAACCAATCGCAACTTTCTCGTCCACTGGATGTAATATATATACTCGGATGTAATATATATGCACTGAGAAGGAAAATCTTCTCAAATTTAAGATACTTATTATAATATGTTATATGAATTTTTCAAAATTTGGATAGGGCCAACTAATTTATTACTTCAGATTTAAAATTTGAATAACAGACTTTAGTTTTCTAAAAAAAAACTTTAGTTCTACTTTTTATACTTATTATAATATGTTATATGAATTTTTCCAAATTTGGATAGGGCCAACTAATTTATTATTTAAGATTTAAAAATTGAATAACAATCTTTAGTTTTCTAAAAAAAAACTTTAGTTCTGTCACACTTAAATTTTAGAAATGCAGTTAACTAGGAAAGTTTTGTTTGGGAAAGCAAAATTTTTTAAATCTTTCAGACAGACTTCATTAGGATTATTTTTTTTGGATTTTATAATTGTTGGCAGCTTTATCATATTCTTCCATTTTGAATAATACCTATTTTCTTTTCTCATAAAAGTGTATCGTCGGATCAGGAAAATTAAAAGATAAAGATTCATTCTTTAAAGTAAAAATCGTAATTTTATGATTTCAATGATCTTACGATTTTATATGATTTGTTCTGGAATTACAGCTTCTTCGGGCACACCTACTTTATAAATAGTATTTAATTTTTTAAGTGATTCTGTGTTAGAGAAAGTTGCTGGTGGGAAGTGAGTTATTCTATTCCCTTGTCGCAGTCTGACATTTGTGTGCTGTCTATCCTATCCCCCATCTCGCCATACCTCCAGGTCCCCGAGCTCCCATACCCGAACCCAAACTCAAACCCATCCCCATCCCCTTACCCAAACCCATACCCGTTCCACTTGTCCGCGTCCCAAGGCAACTAGCCAACTAAACTGTTTTCATTCGTAATGCGATTCTGTCGCATTTGTGTCTCCGGGGAAGTCCCCAATGGGCGCGGGATGGTGTGTGTGTGTGAGTGAGTGTGCCCAAACTAATTAAATGGCGCTAAACATACCGCCCGACATCCTGCCAACTTAGAGAAACGGGGTCCTGCAGTGATTTCCTTGTGAAATTGTGCGGATTAAACGATTTCAATTTTAATTTGCAAACTTTTTGCCCTTGCTAGCAAGTACTTAATTGGAAATGTCTTGTTTTTCAGGTTGTGAGGGCCGCCAGTCCGGCTTTACTGCGGGTCATTGCCTTGGGGGCATTCTTCATTTACTGCACGGTAAGTAAAGAATTACATTTTCATTTTAAATAAACTGCTACGGATTAGCCTTCAATCGACTGCATCGAATATGATTTCGCAATTTATTCATTTCAATTGAGTGGCATATGTCAATGGCAAACGCTCGCTTTCACTGCAAGCCGAATTAATTGAGAGCCATCCAATAGATAGATGCATTCGCTTTATTTTGCCAGCCGAAATGAAACATTTTCCGAGCGGCCAAAGTGTCTGCTGAACATTATTATTACAACTCAATGGAGGCATTCAGCAGCAATCGAAGCCATAAATAGCCGCAAAATTTGCATTTGCAGTGAAAAATGAGATAGAAAAGCGTTCGGCAAACAGAACCCACCACTCGAAACCGAAAAAGCGTAAACGAAAACGAACTCCAACCCAATGGCCATCAATTTCTACACAATTTAATTTGATTGATTTATGGCTGGCGAGGGAAACTAATGGGATGCCGGCCAAATAAACAACTTTAAGCGAGAGTTCATCGAACATTCGGCAAGTGGCAGGGGTCTGGGGATGGGAATTTATTTATGTGTGGCAGATTTATTTGGCCGTCATGAGTATCTCTTGACGAGCACACAATGGACACAGGACTAGGATGGGCATAGGGATAAGGATGGGGATGGGGATGGGGCCTGGGATGAGGACTTAGAGGAGGGTCCCTGACAGCACAGTTTGCTTTATGATTTTTTAATATGTGCAAGGCGTGAAGAAAGCCCAAAATAGAAGCCAATACAAGTCCCTAAAATAACCTATTGTCCCAGACAGCAGGCTTATTGGCACATTTGTTCGAGGGTTTCATTAAACTGCTGACTGAATGATAAATGCTGGCTTGCACTTAACTTTTCAATGATCATTCGGGGGACTTTGCTTTTTTATTGACATATTGCATATTGACAACAAACATTTGGGTATATGAAAAGGAGATAAAATAATAATCAAATACTGAGAAGCCTCCGTCTATATTTTAAGTAGAAGTCAAAGAAACATATAACAGCTTACATCTATTGTTATTTATATAGAAATATTCATGATAATACACTTCATAATTTTAAGAATAACAAAGTTTTTAGTAAAAGTCAATAATAATAAATAAATGGTAACATGTATAGTATAATCATGATATCATCCTTCCTAATTTCCATGTTTCTTAAATTACTTATAGATCCATATATTTCAAACTTATTTCAGCTTAAAAATATTTTTCAAATTACCTATTCACCTCTTTATCTATATTTTATATATTACTTTACAGAACATAGTGATGTATCCCAATCCCAATCTGTACACCTGCACAGCCCGCATTTGGCTGCGTGAGATAGGATTCTCACTGACCTACGGAGCTCTGATGCTGAAGACCTGGCGGTAAGATATAGATACCTCTTATCCTACATAATCCTGTGATTTCGCTGATTTTGCCCACAGAATATCGGTGATTTTTCGAGTTCGTTCGGCGAAGGCTGTGAAAATCACCGATGCTGCCCTGCTCAAGAGACTGGGCATCATCTGCGGGGCGATTGGAACCTGCCTGCTGGTCAGGACCCTCGTCTCCCCACCGGATGTGGTTGTGGGCCGCACTGCCGACGATTTGAAGGCCTTCCTCTGTAAGACCGACTGGTGGGACTACACATTCACATCGAGTAAGTTGGGAATACCTAATGCAATATGGCATTCCGAAGGCCACTTAAAGGCAACTCTGTTTGCTGGCAAGGGAAAAAATATTAAAAAAGAAGTTGAACAAACAACTATGTCCTCATAACGTATACGCACTGAATGCCGGAGAAGAAATGCGAAAGTGCAGTAGCATGAAAAAGTTGCCAGGCCAACCGGTAGCTACGGCACAGTGGGACGAACACCTGCTGCTCTTGTTAGTTTTGCTCCACCGTCAATATTTTCTCCTCGTCTTCTGGCCATTTACCCTCTGCTCAGATGTCAACTGGCTATCTATCTTGGGTTTTAGGGTGGAAAGTCAATTGGTGAAATTTTATTCCAAAACTTTTAATATTTATAATCTTTGAAAGTATACATAAAATATATCTATAAAGATTAGAACCTTTAGTGTATTTTTCCTTTATCTCTTATGCTTTCCTTTTAATGAGAGATACAACTTGCAATTAAAACTGCATTACTAGATTTTTACTATAGTCTAGGAACTGAAATAAAAGATTACTCTTTAATACCAATATTAATTTTTCTTATTAAACAATTAAAGAAATTGTAATAAGCAAAACTGCCTTACTAGATTTTTATTATAGTCTACGAACTGAAAAAAAAGATTTTTCTTCACAGCAATATTAATTTATCTTATTAAGCAATCGACAAACCAACAAAATTAAACATTTGTATTTATTGTTAGTGAGTTTAAGGGGCCTTTATTTTTAGAGTTATACTTTCTTTCTTTCAGTGGTTGGTTACACAATATAGCAAAAAAACTATTTTATTTGTAACTTGAGGAAATCACAAGTTAGTCTTTTTCGATTTAATTAAATCTTGCTAAATCAATTCATATTGCAATCGTTAAAATCCCTTATATTCACAAAAGAGCAACCCCTTAATCTTCTGGACCCTAGACTAGGGTCCACTCTAGCTTGCATATGAGTGATTTTTGCGCTTTTACAAAGCGAGTGGCGACACAGGTCCGTGCCATAAGCCAAGTTGAAGCAGCGGGAGAGTGGATTTGGCCGGGAATAACAGCGCTGCAGCGTCCCACTTGCCAGCTGGTTTAATTAAAAAAGTTGAGGAAGGACTCGAGTGCTTCCATCTGCATCTGTTCCTTTGTCAGCCACACACGCACAACAATTATCGCCGATTCTGGCGTTCATCACGCGCTTTGGCAGCAGCCACTGCTAAATAACTTCATTTGACTTGGCTGCAATCCAAAAAAAGCGCGTATTACATTTATAATTGCATGCTGGAACATTTGGCCAAAAAAAACTAGTTTTCCTTGGGCAACATGCCTTTTCATATTTCGCAGCAAAGAAATAAAAAAAGGGGGCACCAGCAGCCATCAAAATGCAGTGGCGCTTCTATAGATTCACCCCCCCCCCCTGTATGTACTTAATAACAAAATACTGACTCGCGGTTTTGGTAATTAAACTTCAAAGTAAAGCTGGGCAGCCGAAAAAGTGAGCAAGGGAACTAATCCTTTTCCTACTACTTTCTACTTTCACCCATCTCTCAGTGGAGGTCCTGTTTCTGGCCTGGGGCGTTCGTTTGTGCATCATGGTGCGGAAGGCGCCCTCGGAATTCAACGAGAGCCGCTTCATTTCGATGGCCATCTACAATGAGTTCCTGCTCACCTGCTTCCTCAATGTGTCCATGTAAGTGGTATTATTCAATAATAAACTATTATTTATTTAACAAAATAACCCAACTCTGAAAATGGAAAATGCAGTGCTTCCTCTGATATATTTAATAAGAAACTAATATCCCTAGAAAATATCTTACAAAGGAAGTTTTTCCTTTTCCATAATAACAAAATACTCCAAATCTAAAGTATTAAGATTCAATATTTTCTTGGAAAAACGTTTATTCAAAAATGTATATGCCAATATTGTATTAAAAACCATTATACCCCTAAAATATCTTACAAAAGTAGTTCTCCTGCTCTCAAAGTTAACTAAACTGTAATAACAACTTGACTATAGAGTATTGAAAATTAATTAAAAGCTGGGTTTTTCATTGCTTTCTCAGGAAAATCGTTGTCAAAAAATGAATTTGCATTTGTGCCTTTCATATATTCTCAGAAAAGTTCCAGTTATAACTCAAGGCAACATTTATTATTCTCTTCCACTGAAGTACTTTTATAGCTTTTACATCTAGAGCACTCGTAAGAATTCGTTGGTCTGCCAGGAATTCTATGAAACTTTCAAATGAGTTTTGCCCGAATATTTTGATTTAAATGGAAAAAACTATTTACCTCATGCCTGAAAATTATACCTTTAGTTTTCCAAGTGAACTTAAAGTTATAAGCCATTTATCTAGCTTTCTTCCAAGCTTCAAAAATATCCACTTGGTTCTCTGAGTGAAATTTGTTAATAAAAAACTTCAAGATGACTTCTGAGAATAGATTTCGCTATTTAATAAATGCCCACTTGATTTACTTCCATTTATTCAGGCTCTTCCTGCAGTCGCCGGCCAACCCGGACTTGCTGTACATCATCTTCTTTTGCCACACGCAGCTGACTGTGACTCTGCTCCTGGCCCTAATCTTCGGCAGCAAGGTGAGTGTCCTCTTGGCCTGGTCATTTAGGCTCTTAACTGATCCCAGATCCGCAATTTGACGCAGGTGTACATCGTGCTGCGTAGTGGCAAATCGCATCAGGAGAACATCGGCATGGGCACCAAGGCATCGGGGGCGAAATTCAATTTCCGTCCCCAAGTGCGCACCTTTGCCAATCCCAGCTCGGTGACCACCTCCACGGTCCCGGTGGCGGGCACCACGTCAGCAGGTGAGTGGAGTGCTGCTGGTCCTCCAGCGATAGCGGCCAATTGCCCCATTTGTCCTAATGGTCCCAGCGTATCGACGTTTATGACAAACGACAGTGTCCACTTGACAAATGATCTGCGGAGGGGACCTGCATAGAGTGTACTCTGTAGCACGGGAAAAAAGTCGCTACATTTTTATGAAGAGAAAACAGGGATACATCCAGAGAAATATTATTTTAATATTATTATAATATTGGTAGTTTTATATATAAATTATCTAAACCCAAAGAAGAAGAGCACATAGATATAGAGTACTTTGTATCACAAGGGAAAAAGAAATACGGAAAGTTAGGACCTTTTTATGAAGAGAAAATAGGGCTAGTTATGACAAAAGAAACCTGTTCATAATGTTATGATATAAGAAGTCTTTATCTTTTTCATAAAATTTATTCCATTCCATTAATTACAGAGTCTTTTATGAAATCATAATTAGATTTGAGATCAAACTAATTATGGTTTTGTATAAAAAGTTCGATAGCAATCAAAAATCGTTTAAAAATCGGAAATATATGATTTCACATAAAAGAACCCTAGAAATTTTGAAATCTTTAAAGCAAGCATTGGAAATGAAGGCGTTATTCCTTGCCAGTCAACTTATTCTAGGCATATAGACTGCAAGATGTTTTTACCAACTCATCAGATTTAAAGAATGTTCAACATTTTTATAATCAATCCATATCATTGATTATTCTGTGAGACCTCAAAAGGCAACTATACTCGTATATAATCAACAAGTAACAAATAAACAGATCTTAAATACCTCAATCATATGTAAATGGATAAATCAAGTTGCAATGCCTTCATAAATCATCTGGTTCCCTAACATGATAATTGTTTTTCCCAGAGTGCAGCGTCGATAAAGTCTTCTCCCCGACTGACGATTATTTATGGTGTATTATTCGGCAAATTAAAAAATGGGCGGGACAGGCGGCGTCAGTGGCACGCTTATCGCTGCTGTCTAGACATGAGCCATGAGCCATGGCACACATCCAGTTGACAGCCTTGGATGCTGATTTATGGCCCGATTCCAGGGCTCCTTCAAAACAATCTTAGCTGCGGTTAACCCGAGATTCATGTGTGTGTGTGTAAGGTCGGGTATGTCCGTGTTTTCACGGAAGGAAGCTGCTCCAAAGCGCAAACTTCCGCCAAGTTGCCGCCGACGCCATATTTGTTTATCGCTTCGCTGGCTTTGATGTATAAATGTATAAACAACTATGTGAACTCCCCGGGGTCTTGGGCATCCATCCATAGCCACCTACCCCAACCATCCAAAGGTGGACCCCCTTTTTTTGGCTCCCGGGGAATTTTCATTGGCCCCGGGGCAACTTTAAAGCTGTGAAGAGTCCGTAATTGAACTATGAAATTACACAGATGCCACGGCAACGGGCAGCCAATAACTTTTGATTAGAATTTTTATTCAAGACCAAAGCTAGCTGCAGGAACCAAAATCAAGTTTCGATTGATTGCTCAAAGTTTAGCGAAATGGAAGTAACATGCTTGTTATAAGAAAAACGTTTAATGAAAGAAACGAGAATATTAATTTCCACCAAATTATAATTGATAGCATGAAGTATTCAATTCATTTCAAATGAAAATAAACGTGTGGGCGGCTCCAGGAAAAATTTAATCAAATTATATTCCTTAGAAGAAAAGAAGAACTAAGGCGCATTTGTTTTTGGAAAACTTTTAATTGGTATTTATATGAACTTAAATAAAGAATATATAGTCGAAAAGTAACTTAAAGAAATGAAAAGAAAACTTTTAGTTGAAAAAATCGAGCAAATGATATTAAAGACAGTAAAGTATCTCATTCGCTTGCAACGAAATTTATGTACGTATTTTATAAAAATGGCTCTACCAGCAATTAAAATTAAAATTAAAATATATTCCAATGTGAGATTGAATAACGGATAACTTAATGGTTTTTAAAAACCAGAATTTTCGCTGAAACACAAGCTTGTGATTTATTGCCTTATTTCTTGCATGACTTTATCAATGCCTATAAAACAACCTGGTTAATTAGAAGAATAATGTTTGCATTTGCATTTCGCATAAATATATTAAGGCATATATTAAAGCCTACTTTTGGAATTTAATCATAATGACTAGAAAATAAAATGCGAAGAGCTCCATTTGGTTAGGAGGTAATTTTAGGCGCTGGCTCCTTTTGGCCATTATACCTTTTTGGCTGCCATTGTTATCGCGATGTTTACTATTCGGTTTGATGGCGAACCTTTTTAATTTTCTGCGCCCCTAGAAGTTTATTGCCAGCGAGCGACGCTTTATGTTTTAATGCTTTATAGGCTCTCAGTCGGGCAGAGAGGTTTTTATTTAATTTTTTATTACCTACTCGTATTTCTATTTTAATACAAAACGTAACGCATTTTTGTGGCTGCGTAAATTGTGCGTTAAATTTACATTTTTTTTTCCGTGGCACTCGGCCTTGTCTCTGCTTTTTGCTGGGTGAGTTTTTAAGCGGCTCTCAATTTGCATATTTAAATTGAACAATCACAAAGTAGCAAACACTCAACCCACGCACACACACTCATGGTGAGTTGTATCTGTGTGGCGAATTTTAAATATGGCGCGAGTGGGAAAAAGGAATATTGTGTTGCATACTAAGAGGGGCACACATAATAAATTCAATTTTGCCCACTGCACTATGGGGAAAATTACCACTTTATCTGGCATTTGCATGTTTTTTAAAAGTTTTCTAATTACGACAATTTTACTGTTAACGCATTAAGAAAACATCAGACTGTTATGCCCCAAACTCAAAATGTTAAATTTAACAGTCCCCTGTTAGAAAAACGGCTGTTAAGTCAGCTGTTGCAATCGAAAGCACGTGCGGCTAAGTTGTGTGAATTTGTACGCTGAGTTTGGATTTTAATATTTAATGATGGAACAACAACTAGAGGAAAACCAAAACATGAATGCTGATCTCGCAGGTTTGCACTGTGTGTTAAATGTACTAAATCGTTAAAATTGTGCGTGTGTATACTAATATTTTGCAGTTTTCTAAGAGCTTCCTTAGCTGAATTTTTAGAAACAAATTTCAACTTTGGAAAGGATTATCTAAGAGAGTTTAGAATTGTTTAAGTGTTTGTCCAAGTGATTGTTGTAGCGTTGTCAATTCTGAGTTTACAGGAATTGGTCCTAATGTCATATTTTTCCATATTTTGGCGGAATTTGCATTTTTATTAGGTAACCTCACTTTTTCCAACGTCGACTTGTTTGCAGTGTGGAATAGCGAGAGGGGCCGGCACGAGCGAGAGAAGGCCGTTCAAAGATATTTTGAACTGCATGCGTGCAATAATGTGGATGATAATATTTTAAAACATAAAAGTCACCAATTTTGCAACAATTTGTATTACAACTGGCTTAAATGTCATAGCTCTTATAAGAACTTCGAAACAAAACATTCCACATGGATGAAAGGCAACACAACTTTGCCTTTAAAAAAAAGTAACAGACCAGTTGGACGACCACTACTTCCATTTGAATCGAAAGGCGAAAGGGCTCAAAGACTGCAAGCAGCGGAACTTTCCAAATTCCAAGGGGACGATGTTTTTGCCACTACCATAATGCCTCTTCGACTCATAGACTCATCCGGAAATTTGTTGTGGAACAATCGCACCCCTCAGTCCATTAGGTTTTGTCGTCCACTAAAATTGGAGTTTCTCAAAGAAACAAAAGAAGTCATTTTAGAAGAGAGCAGGGACATACAATTGCAAATTGAAATGTTGAAGTCAACGATGTTTAAGGTATCTTTAAACGATACTCAATTTGTGTATGTAAGATTCAGTCCATATCTCACTGCCATTGATGGAAAAGTTCTGAATGCATTAACGGACACAAAATCATTTCAAGCATGCCCCATATGCCACTCGAGCCAAAGAGATTTCCTTGGAAATAAAAATTTCAAGTGCTTAAAATTTTTGCCAGTTTCAGACAATCTGAAATATGGAGTAAGCCCACTTCATTGCTGGATAAGAATTTTTGAGTTCGTCTTGCATGCTGGGTATAAGCTGGAGGTAAAGAAATGGCCAATTACTGATCCATGTGACAAGCAAGCGATGCTAAAACGAAAGGCAAGTATACAGGAAATGTTTTGGGCAAAACTGGCTTTGAAAGTCGATAAGCCGAAGCAGGGGGGTTTTGGAAATACAAATACCGGAAACACTGCACGTCGCGCGTTTGCCAACTTCAAAAAATTTTCCGAAATAACTGGAGTTGATCAACAAATAATCTACAATTTGAGGATCATTTTGATATGTTTGTCTTGTCAATTGCCAATAAACTTAGAAAAATTCGAGGCATACTGTCACCAAACTGGCGAAATGATTGTGGACAGTTATCCATGGCTCCCCATGACACCAACACTCCATAAAATTATTGTGCACTCAAGGCAAATCATGGAAAATACGGTGCTTCCAGTCGGCTGTTTTGGTGAAGAAGCGTCTGAGTCCCGCAACAAAATTTATAAATCGGATAGACTTCATCACTCCAGAAAGCACAGTCGATTTGAATCTTTAGGCGATGTGTTTAAACGAGCTTTGGATACATCAGATCCAGTGATTTCTTCCCTAAATTTATCGCGACGCATAAAAAAACATAAAAATCTTTCCCTTCCCATTGAGGTTATCCAGCTGCTCTCGTGTGAGCACGAATACATAAGTGATTTTTCAGAACAAGATGAGCTTGAAGACAACAGTCTATTTTTTCTTGAAAACTTCGAGCTGGAAAATGAAGAAAATGATGAAAATAAAGAAAATTAATTAAAAACTGGGTTTTCACAATTTTTAGGGCGGGAGGGGGCGTGGCGAAACTCCTATCTACAACGTAAGCACGTAGAGGTTACTGAATTTGAAAAGTTAATATCTAAAAATGCATGTAAAATATTATTTTTTCGATTTTTTGGGCAAAAGGGGCGTTGACACGCCCATTTTTCTAAAATAGGTTCTTATGGTCTATAACAACATAATAAAAAAAACCGCAGTGAAAAATCTCTTTTGGTTTACTCACAATAATAAATGCCAGATAAAGTGGTCATTTTCCCCATAGTGCACTGTCGACTCCTCCGCTCGCTTAATTTCACAGCCATAAATCTAAATTCAACGGACACTGGGAAAAAAAAAAAAATCAGGGTGCTTTTAATACACTTACAGGAAAGTGGGGTCGCAAAGCCTCCATCAATCCGTCAAGGAATTTCCCTGGGTTTTCCCAAGTAGTTTTGATTGCAGGGAGAGGGAAACACAGTGTTTTTTTTGGTTTAAAATTTATTTGTTTTCCTCCTTATTATTTGAAAGTTGATAGCAAGTTGCTTGTGAGTGGACGTGGCTTAAATCATACCGACAGGATTTCAGCCGAATTGAATGGCCATTTATCATTCCGCCAGCGAAGAGGAAGTCTGCCACTTTTCCGAGCCGAAGTCAAAGCCACAACAGGGTCCAACTTTCCCTTCCACTTTCCCCAACCACTTTCCTTACCATTTCCCATTTCCACAGACGGTACAAACATTACGCATTTAAATTTGAGGTCGGTTTTCGTGGGGCTGGGTAGTGTGAAACTTTTGACATGGACGGGCAACTTTTTTAGTGCAAAAGTTGGCAGCGGAAAGCAGGGAGCGGTGTTTTTTAACGCGGCATGAAAACGAAAACACAGCTCCCATTCAGCTTCCCTTTCTCAAAGCAGATCGTATCTCCCTTACATTTGTAGCGATGTTTGGTCAACCCTTTTGGCTGCCCAAACATAAAAGCCAACTGACTACTAAACACCCAGACTTCAATTTAAAGTAGAATATTTTCTTTAGGTTTCTAGCTTTTCGGAACGCTTTTATATAATGCGTTTATAGGGGTTGCCTTTATAAGTATGATAAATATAAAATATAATTATCTTCTCTAACACAATTATCTACAACTGGCTTATAAAACATAATGTAATATAACTAACGAGTGCTTTCTTATAAATATGCTTAAAGTGTTATATTGAAATATTTTCAAAGTACCATTCTTTTAAATAAGATATACACTTAGCACCAAAAGTTTTTTTCTAAAACACTTGTACATGGGAGTTATAGAACTGAAACCGAAATTTAATTCAACTAGTCGATTCCTTATTTATAGTATTAAGTTGCTTAGCTTAAAATGTTTTTTAAATACCATTTTGACTATAATAATGGTTATATAATTACATTTTATTTGCCATTAAATTTAACTGGGTTTAAGTTTTCTAAATAAGACTATACAATATCATACGAAGTTCTTACGAGTCGTGGGGCCTTCGAGTTATAGAGCTCCTATTACTTTTACACAGAGACAATTCTGACGTTCTCATCTGAGTTAAAAATGTTCTTAAAAATAGAACGACATTTATTAAAATGAAAATGTTTTTATTTTGCTCGAATCAAGTTGAATTGGCGGTATTTACTTTGTATGTCTTTAAGAACGAATGTTCTCAATTCAAGAACAATATACTTGAATATTTATCTCTGTGTACTTATAAACGATGTCCGAATGTATTATATTAATAATAAATGAGTAACTCACCTATTTACTTTTTATTCTAAGATGCAAACCTCTTCTCCCTCCCCAGAAACGAAGCTGTCCGACCAGGAGGCGCTGGAGGAGATCCGCCAGCTGAGCATGCAGCTGCAGCGCATCCAGGAGATGGCTCCGCCCAAGGGCGTGGCGGTGATGACCATCTCCAGCCTGCTGGATGGCCTAAAGACCCCGGGCGGCCTAATGGTGGTGGCGGCGGCGGCGGGAGCCACTGCCCATGGCCATTCGGCCGCCACCCGCCAGAGTGCCCTGCCCCTCCTGGCCCTGAATGTGGAGATGCAGAAGTATAGCCAGCAGAACAACAATGCCAATGGGCGTGGCAGTGCCAGGGCCAGTATTCCCACCATGGTCCTGGAAACGCCCCCGAGCTCAACGCCCCCCTCGGCGGCCTACGAGGAGCGGGCCATGAACACGGAGCTAAGTGGCGACGACTTCCGGGAGCAGCTGCTCCGGCGGACAGCCGATGGGCACATCATTTGCAGTCGCTGCCTGGACGCGTCCAAGGAGCACTACTACTGCTGTCCACCGCGCAGCGCCTGCGATCACATGGGTTCACCCAAGGATGAGGGCAGCCTGAGCTTCGCCAACATCAAGCTGGAGTGCATGTGCTCCCAGTCGGAGGACCTCGACCAGGTTGATCCCTGCCAGCGCAGCCAAAGGAGGCCCACAGTGCGAACGGCGGCCACCAATACGCCGCCGACCAGCTGCAAAAGGCAACCCCGCAATTTATTGGAGGCCGAACTCAGCATTTCGTATCAAATTTGTGATAATTGTAGAAGTAAGTACAAGCTAACTGGCCGCCGGAGGAGCGGCAGTTACTCGCAGGCCCAGGCGAATCCGCAGCTTGGCCAGCAGCCGAGTGGCCAGCAGGTGCATCCCATCCAATCCCGCAGCATCGAGGTCCTGGATCGCACGACGGCAGCGGAAGTTGAGGGCGGTGGCGCCAGGACCAAGGCGGCCCACTCCACGGACGACATTGTCCTATACTCCACGGAGAAGGAGAAGATCCATGTCCAGGCTCAGCTGGAGCCCGACTCCCTGGCTGCTCCCTCCCTGGGCAATGTGTCCAACAACTCGAACAACTCCACCAGCGGCAGTGGAGGCACATCTCGTCCCAAGAGGCCAGACAAGTTGGTCCTGGATCTGAACGATCGGTCCAAGTACACCAAAGAGGTTTCCGTGTAAAGAGAATGAATTTTCGCCAGCCAGGCAAAGCTGTTCGGCAAAAGTCGAGAAAACACTGTAAGTTTAGCAGGATATTATATTATCAAATAAGATTTATTTATATCAGGGACCGGATGGATTTTAATTTTTGTTTATAGTTTAATAGTGTTCCAAAAATATAAATTTAAAATTTATTTTTTTTCTTTATAAAATTAAATTTAATAGAACTATTAAAAAAAAATTATATTCCCAAATGTCTTGCACACCCAGAAAACACCATTATCTTAAATTTAAGAGTTATTACCTAAAACCATAGCCCTGCCCTTATGTTTTAAAAAAACATACCTATAACTAAAGATTTTAATATATTTTTTTTTAATATAAGAGCATAACAATAATATAGGTAATATTCCCTTAATTTTGGGTTTTTTCTTGGTGTATTTCGAATAATCGTTAGTATTTTATAAAGGTATTAAAAATATTTTTCAATTTTAAAAAAATGTGCTTAAGTAAGCACTATTTCAGAAAAATATGATATGTTGACGGGTATAATTTTGGAAATAGCCCTTCCATTGCAACCCAATATTTTTATTTTGTAGGCCTTATAAAATCAAATGTTTTCGACTTTATCTAGTCGAACAGCTTTTGCACTGGCTGGCAGCAATCAAAAATGTTTTATGCTTAGGCCAGTTGAATTATCAAAGACTTTATTAAATTATATTTGTACAACTAATTAGATAACTGATTGACTTAGCTAAATGTAGGTATAAGTCGAACCCAAAAAACACCCGATTTCAATGAAGTGCCATGAATCCAGGAGTTTTGCGATTTGCATTGCTAAGCAAAATGATTTGCAACTATAATGAGCCCCCGAAATGTTGTGAATTTATTGAATTTGGCAAACATCAGAACACGCGAAAGTCAACAACACATTTTGTTGAAAGTCATGTGTTTTTGGGCGGAATATTAATTAAATTTACATTTCATATATGTAGATAATTAAATCTAAATTGCTTACTAATTGAAACTTGCAGCAAGTCATTTCCAATGAAAATGATTTAAGTACTCATAATGATGATGGTGGTAAAATGCATTTGCTGTTATATTTATTAAGCCATGTTTAAGTGCCGATCTATTCAAAATGGGAGCCCAACCACACACACAACACATAAAACACACACTCTCTGTAAAATAGTTAATCAAAGTTGATGTGAACTGTAAAATACACATATCTCCTTTAAAAACTCACACAATACCTTCCAACTAAATATAGTGAATAAATAATTGTAGTTACAATTAAGCATTAATTATCTGTCGTACACTTAGCTGCAATATTATAAATATTTCAAAATCGATTAAATGCTGCAAATTGCCCACCCCTTTGCCGAAATATGAAATACGAAAAATTACATTTGCAAAATCAGTGTTGTCGCTTGAACAGACGAGAACAAACAATTGCATGTAAATTAAGTGCTGTAGTTAAGCGTTGATGTTATTGAGTTGGAAAATATGTGCATTAAATGCGTTTGTTTAAAGCAATCCAATAAATGGCGAGTCTACTGAATGTACACCTAAGAGCAATTTATCTTGTGTCGTTTGCTTTAGAATGTTTTAGCGCAAAAACGATTCGTTTATCTCCCAGCAACTTCATTAAGTATACGCAGCGGGTTACCAACTTGACATGCATTTCGGGATGAGTTCCACAGAGCAGGTAAATGCACACAAAAAAAAAGCTTTCAAAGGTAAATATTTATAATATTTTTTTATATTTTATATTATAAATATTTATTCTTTAAAAAAGGTAAAAAACGTAAAAAAAGGTAAAGAGGCTTTCACATTTATAAACATTTTCCTTACTGTAAGCCGCTTATTTATTGATACTTGTTTTACGTTTGATGTAACAGTTTGCTTATAGGTAATATACAATATTATCTGCAGCTTAAATAATAAGTTTTTGCAGGATCCAAACAAAATAAATAGTAAGCCACAAGCCATTTGTGCGAAAACAAAGACTTTTGGAATTTAAATATAAACAAAACCATAAGTTCCAACCAATATCGCTTGAGTTCTTATTTATTTTAATATTTTTTCCGTTGTTATTTCCTTGTAAATTTTTACCTGCAATAAAAATGAATACCTGTCTATTAAAAAATGAAAAGAACTGGATTTTATGAAACTTTTTTCGTACCTTCGTGTTGACAATATACTATATTATTCGCAGCTTAAAGGGCTGAGCAAATACGTTTTTTTCTGGAACACAGTAATTTTATAAGGATCAAACTTATGAAATAATAAAGACTAAAGTAATTTTCCTTTAAACAAAAACGTATATCCCAACAAGCGTCGTGTGAGTTCTTATTATTTATTTACTCGTTGACATGTCCATCTAAAAGGTCGCCCCCTATAAAAAATGTATACCTGTCTATTGAAAAATTAGCAACCCAAGATTTTTCGGAACCCCTTTTTCATGCCTCAGTGTATCTATCTAACTTTGGATGGCAGTAGATGAAAAGTGTTGGCGCCTTTCTGCGCTTTATGAGCACGTTATGGTTTTTATCTTTATGGACATGGCTGCGTGTGACCCTTTTTGCCAGTTTGCCATGTCTACCATTTCAGGAATGCCTTTTCAACTCGGGCACACACATTTGCTCCTTTGCAAGGTTACTGCTTTGAAGGAGACGTTAATTTAAATGTTTTACGGCCTCATCGGATGTTGTTTTGTTTGCACGGCTCTGTTTTTTGTTTTGCTCTCTGTTTGTGTATCAAATTAAACTTCTTCAGTCAGGCGAACAACTTTAGTGTTATCAGCCCCAAAAAGGACAACCAGGATGCTTGTGTGTGTTTAAGCGGCGTGTATTGAATTTTAAGCACTCGCCCCGGAAAGTGAAATTTCCTTTGGTGCGGCACGTTCGCAGAGTTTTCTTTAAATTGAATTTCAATCATTACACCGCGGCAGATATTCCAGAATAAATATAAAATATTTAATATATATATATATTTATATATGTACCTACATATAGGCTCTGTTGAGAGTAATTTACAAACGAATTTCATCTTCGCAGTTTCAGCACGTGACAACATTAATTAAACTTTCAGCATATGCGTCTGTCGCATGCCCCCGACTTTCACACGGAAAATTCTGGGGGCACGTCGGAAAACCTGCTGACATAAGCGCAGACGTAATCGAGGCAGTTTTCCCATCGACCCATCGTCGCACAGTGGGAAAAACAGCTGATAAGACAGAGGATAATCTACTTTAACTTTAATCTTGGAGCCAATAATATTTTGTTAAAATGAATACTTTGAGATGCATATTATAATCGTTTACTTAGAATAATATATAACATTTTTCGAAAACTGTGTATAACCACAATAGTATTATATGAAGTGTAGTTTTTCAGTAATATCATTTTTAATCCCACTATGCGATGGCCAAAAAACATATTTTTATTTTCATTAACTTTACAATGGCGCTGGAACGCGAAATATCGTCATTTATTGGTACATTTCTCCATTTCGCCCACCAAGGGTTCCCACTATTTTTCATTTAATTGCCCCGCAGAACAAAAGCTGTTCACAGTTTCCATGGCAGTTCGAATCTGTGGAAAATGTCGGAGAGAAATAATTTAGAGCGTTTAATGGATGAATGCATGTAAATAAATGCGAATATTTTAAATCAGGAATGCATTTATAAAATGAATTCTGGGATAACTAAATTGAAAATGCTTTTTATTTAAAGTATGGAAAATTTTTATATCAAATAAACATATATTCACGAGCTAAAAAAGCCTAACCTTTGCTTTTCTTTTGCCAAATTCTATGACCAAAAATTATAATATATTTGGCTAAGTAAACTTTCTCACAGGCCCCAGAAATTAATTGCCTCGTAATTTTAATTTAAGTGTTGATGTTAAATAATAGGTTCCCACGTTAAAGCTTAAATGTCCTTTGCGAGTGCTAAGACTTTTAAGGGAATTGAAACCAAATTCATACATTTCATTAAATTTAATGGCTTAGGGCCATTGACTGAGCCACTTGTTCATTGGATCCCCGGCTAGTAGCATTAAAAGCGTTTAATTAAACGCCTGTTGCAGAAGCCGGCACACCAAAAAGTCGGAGGTAGAAACTTCTCCTCCAACTGGATCATAAATTTCAAAGCGAATTGAGTGACGGCGGCAAGGACGAAGGTTGGAGGACCCCATCGAGTCTGAGGCCCTTTTCCAAACAAAGAAAATGGCACTTACCAGAAAACACAAATTGCTTTTCGTTTTGCCGACTGGCAGTTTCCAAATCTTAAAGCAAAAATGTATTTCCCAGCCTATGTCGATGCTGGTCTTTGATGGCCAACTGTTTTGTTTTGTTTTTTTTCTTTTTTGGCCTGGTCTAAAGCAAGTGCGTTGTGCAGCAATTCAAGGATTTTTTCCATCTCTTAATTACGGCAATAAATGCCAATGGCAATTTCTTTGGCATTAAATAAGAACATGTTAACGACCAGCAAAGACGGCAAGAAAAAAAGTGCCTCGAATAAAAAAAGGGAATCTAAAGGCGGCAAAAGTCCCGCAAAAACACACATGTTCCAAAAACAAGGCTTAAAAGGGGAGTTGGGCGGCGACAACTTGGCAATTGAGTAACAGGCTGCTGGCAAGAACACGTGCTGTTGGGCGTGGAGCCAATTAAAATTAAAGGAGCCTCCTACGGCTGTGGAAATGTGTAGGCCCTGGTGCTAGAAACCAATAAAATAAAATTGCCCAACACCTTATTAACAGCAGCTGCCTCAGAGCCAAAAAATAAATATAGAAAGCAGCCACAGCAAAATGGTACAAGTGGGCGTTTACAAGCTTCTCTATTCCATTTCTACAGCCTTAATATTCTTTCTTTATAGAGACTAATATGCTGCTTATATTACTGGATAATCAGAAGGTTCTAAGAAAGTGAAGGTAACAATTCCGTCTCTGAAAAGAATATATTATTGATCAGCACTAACATCAAACATACAAGTGGATTTAATCTTTGATTTTATATTATGGAACTGCAGAAGGAACGTTCCGAAAAATAAAAAGAAAATAATAGTGAAGTGGTTGTATAAAATTTGTGAAACATTTCTAAGGAACGCTTGTAGTTTTATCAAACTCAGTTCACTGTAGTCAGTACGTATTTTTGTTTCACAAATAAGTAAACAAACTGATTTCTTATGATAAGAAAGATGGGATAAGAGAAAAAAAGTCAGAGTTATGCACAAATATTTAATATTTTTGTATAATATTATTCGGTGGATTGATGGACTTGATCATATAACATCATTATACATTTATGTTCATATCAGCCTTTGCTGTAAAACCCATGTTTACTCTGGGGAATTAAATAATGCTCTCAAACGATTGACAAGGATGTTAACTATAATACCCGAGACAACACATTAATTTATTTATTTATTTATATATTTATATTATGGTTTTGGGACATGTGCAAATTGCCAACACAATAATAAGGATACGAAGATAATAACAAAGATCAATAGTGCATTCGAAATATCAGTGCTCTTTGGCATCTCGGCGTGGTTCGAAGGGCAGGATATCTGCGTTGCGTTAGACCTTGGGATCTCCTGACCTGGCACAGGCCTTCTAAGGGGTCTCCAATCCATTGCCTCTTCATAAGATGGTGGGGGGGTTTCGGAGCGGCTGGTCAACGGAATTGGAGCACTCATCGCAGAACTAATTCGGTCCTAATGCAAACATTTTGAAAATATAATGTTTTTATTATAGTTTATTATTTTTCATCGAATAACTTTAATAAAGTGTAAACACAACCTTTTAATGCAAGAGCTTTAAACAAACTAAATTCCCAAGAAGTTCTGAAAATTGTTGATAAGGAAACTTTATACAAGATTTCTATAAGCCGTGCGTGACTGGATACATTACGTCATTTATGATGCCTGGGCGTTCCAGATGTCGAAAAAACTGATAAGAATTTTTGGAAAAACCAATAAAAATTGTTCAAAAAGAAATGCGACACATAATTGCAGCTATACATTTTGAAATTGTTTGGTAGTTTATTAATCATAAGCGGAATAGGAAAATTCAATCTCAACGACATGTTCCCCAGAGACTCATCGCAGTTGGGGCACACGTGGTGGACCTCCTTGCAATCATCCATGAGAAGAGGGATCAGGCAGCATCCCAGTCCAAAGGTAAACAGGCAGATACCGACGGAGTACAAGTAGGTATCAATTCCTGGTTTTGTGATCGTGATCGTATCAATCTCGGCGTGGCACATCCTCAGTGGTACTTCCAACTGCAGGTCCAATTGGAGCATATAGCCTTGCCTCCAGCGATAGCATTCTGATGTTTCCCTTGTCTTAAAATGTAATATTGAATATTTATAAATTTTATTGTAACATAAAATATTTGAATTGAAACTGAGCAACCAATGAACATGGGAGCTTGAAACAAACTAATTTTCTCATTTTTCATTTCTCTGCTGAAGATTTTATTCGATAAGAATTTGATGGTTTTTTACACCGAGAAAAAAGTTGAATAAGAAAAAAACAATGATTTTTGTTCCGAAAAACATTTAATTTTTTAGCAAGAAAGTTAAAGTTAAGTATAAATGCTCTTGTTAACTAAGTTAAATAATTATTATTTTCTAAGACATTTTAAAGTAAATGACAGGCGCCAGAACAAATACCAACACACAGAAAAATGTCATTATCATATTACACCAGTTTACAAAAAAAAATTGATGAAATACGCACTTCAGGAAACCTTTGTTTTCCGGTAAGATACATCTCCCTGATTAAGAAAAGGGCATTTAAAATTTTTTCTATTGTACCAATTTTTTTAAAGTGTAAAAAACAATTTTCGCACTTTTTTATTTTTTAACTCGAGTTGTGATAAACCGAATTCGGTCATTAAAGACTCATTTTACAGGTAATGAAATGCCCTTTAACTTTCTTATACACATCATTGAGTTCTATTCATTAGTTTAGAAGCTACACTTCGTCAAAGTTGAAAAAGTTGGAAAAAATGCAAAAACGCTGGCATAAATTGCTTCTTTAAAAATACACGCCCAAAACCCGAAATTAGTTTTATGTTGTTTTCTTAAAGGCTGAACTTTAACGGAGAATATAAGCCATTGATCACGACAATCCGTTGGTACATCGATTTTTTACAGATTTTTAAACGTATATACCCAAGTTCAGTGTTCGGGAGCAGCGGCCGTTAAACATTATTTTAAATTTTCAGTGTTGTGAACGTAAGATTTTGGTGCAAGTAGTTATGCATAACGTAAGATCCTTTGCTATTAGTGCTGGGCAAGCTAAAAAGTATGCGATTGCAGTTACAAGGAAATCATTTTCATATATTTTTAGCAAGGAAATAGCAAGGAAACTGACGTTATGCACTACAACTTGCACCAAGTGCGTATTTCATCAATTTTTTTTTGTAAACTGGTGTTATTAACGAATCGATTATCCAAAGTTGCCTCAACACTTCTGTAGGATATCATGTCCATTGCCACTTGATATGTGGGCGGTGGTGTTGGTAAGGAAACATCGGGTAACTGAGAAGGCGAACACATCACCTTCACTTCAAAAAATTATGCACAAATTATTATTAATTTGCTTAATTTTATTTATTTTATTGTTCCTTACTTCAATACTGCGGAAGAAGCCAACCACTTAAAGCGACAGCTTTAAGAAAACTGAGTTATTGAACGTGCCGTTCAGACCTTTTATATTCGACGATTTTCGATAAGGCGAGAACATGGAAATCGAAATTTGGACTCTCTCTTTAATCAATAAATTCAAATCTTTAGCTATCCTTCAGTTGTATACCGACTTAAGAGCCTCAAAAGTTTACTCGGAATAAAAAAATCTCAATCAAGATGGCCCAGAGCCTGATTGTTTTCTTCAAATGTTGATGTTAATTGCTTTTTATTGTTCTCAGAATCTTACCCTGTCAAATATTCGGGGTCAGTTCAAACTTTATCCCAGTTCCAAGCCAAATCCGCTTTGCATGTGCTCTGTAAATGTTTCTCAAATATTCCAAGGATAGTTGAACACTCGCTTCTTTTTGTTTGTCTGGTACTGAGCTTGTGTAAATATTTATATTGCACATAAAATGCATTCTACACTCGGTAAGGAACTAAGGTCTCTCAGTTACCTATTCAATGCAAATGGACTTCCAACGGACATTGAATTTTATGCCCCAGCTATGAAGAAATGGTGGGGGAAGGTTTTGGATATTCGTGTGTTCTGGATATGTGTAATATGTTCCCTGACACTTGAAGCCACGCAACCACCCACACAATTGCATTTATGTGCACACGTGAATTGCATTAGAAAGTTGCCAGCACATAAACTAAATCTGCCTCAAGTGCAAAGATCCCAGTCTCACGGCTGACAGGAACAGGAAACGGAAACGACAGGAGTTCGAGGTGCGGATGGGGCAGGACATTTGCATTAGGGATGAGCCCGTGATCCTTTAAGTGGATTAAACATAATATTGCAAGTCATCGTAAAGTAAACATATTGTACTCGGAAAAGCAAATCAACCAGGAAGGTCTTATATATTACATCCTTAAAACGTTTTTCTAAAAAAAAAAATGTTTGATGTTCGTATTTAAAAAAAAAGGCATGTTCTACTACTATGTAGTAATAATAATAAAGATGTATGTAATCACTTTGATATATATAAATAAAAGTACAATGAATACCAATTCTATCTATTTTTAAAAAATATATTCTGTCTATTTTCAAAAAATATATTCCCATATTTAATTGAAATCAATGCAATACAATGCAAAATAAGTAAACATAATTTTCTTATAAATCCTTTATTAAATTAAGCTGGTTATTTCTTTCTTTTTAATGTCACAAGATTTTAATGTAGCCTATTTGCCAACTAATTATTTTCCCCTTGGAGATTTACTTATTCTTCTTATACTTTAAAATAGAGACTATTAAAAAAGATATTTTATTTTTTCCTGTGTAGGAAAGAGGTATAGCCAATGGAGCATGCAACTCAATCTGGTTTATTGAGCGACTTAAAGGTATGCAGATGCTGCAACTACATTTTCATCGCCTCTACTAAATTTCCATCTCTAAGCGGAAATACAGCCATTCGTTGGATCCTTGGAATAACGTGGCCCATTCGACTTTAGTTCCTGCGCACACTTGCGTTTACGTAGGATTTGGATTTGGACGTGGTTGACGTGTCAGTTACAAGAAGCAATTGTGCAAATGTGTCGGTTACCATTTTTGGGATGAGATGTGCGATAAGTGCCAGGTGCTCCTGGAGGTAAGATGCCGAATAAAAAGAGATGCTGTAGATTGAGATAAAAGTGCGAAACTTTGCTGACATCAAAAGTTGCCGGAGACAAAACGTAGTGCGAATATGTAGTAGCAGTAGTTTCCTGGCCCTGCCAATCAGGCTAAAATCCTGCCTTGAGGGCCGAAAAAAAATGCGATTCATTGACTCATTGGCTGCATATGCTCTCGGTCCTTTTTGATTCCATTTTACCACTCGCTTTCGGGCTTAAACTCCCCGTTTAAATCCGCTCTTAAAGCCACCATTTCAGCCATTAAACGACGAGCTAGTGGCATACGGGGAAAAACCCTTGAATGCCCTGAGCTCAAAGGTTATGTCAGTAAATGAGAGAGTTTAACGGCGGGTATGAAGAGCAAAAGTAGAGTGCCAATTACTGCTACACTTACCTTTGAAGACCCCGCTTTGCCCAGCTTAAATCCTAAAGAGAGTCTTTGTGGTAGGTAGTTTTGCTTTTATTACTTTGCCATCAGTAAAAGGACAAATTATTGCTCAGCGGGATGTTCGTCATTAAATGAAGTCACTCCCAGTGCGTATACTTAATTTTTTGTCATTCGCTGTTTTTACGACATATGAGGAAAAGTTAAATAAAAATAGTAAATGCGCATGATATTACTATTTGAGCCACAAGGAGGCCAACAGATGCGAATTGTGTAATATGGCTATATGGCCATCCGACAGCCGCACTACTACATCCGCACTCGTAGCCACTTCCGCTTCCGTTAAGCTCCGTTTTTGCAAGCCCACCGAGCATGTGAGCAGCGACTTTTGTGCTTTATGTTTTATCTTGCGCCGCATTTAACAATAAAATCGTGAATTGTTTGGAATGAAAAGCTCAAAGGCGGAAATAAAGCGAGCAAACAAGGAAGCACACCTACACACTTGTGGGCTGCAAAAATGTGTGCGTGTATACACTGTGAGAAATAGAAAAATTAAATCTTATTATGAGTACTTTTTGATCAGAAACATTTTTAACATATTTCACTTTGAAGAGGTAATAGTTTTAGAAGAATATTATTGCAACACAATTTTATTTTTTTTTATGGATAAATATAGATACATTTTGTGTTGTTAGTGATAAAAAGATTCATAAACAGTAACAATTTTTTTCCTTTTTATTTAGCTGAAAATATATTGATGCATACTTTTAGGCACCTTTAATAATGCTTTTAAAATGCTTTAAGGCTGTAGAGGCTCTTCAAATTAGTTTTGTATATAATAAGGTAAAGTATTTAACTTACAGTATATAGAAGTGGCTTTTAAATTTCTATTTATTTCAAGAAATAATGCAAAGATTTTGGATTCGAAATATATTGCTGCATACTTTTAGACACCTTTGAAAGTGGCTTTAAACTCTAGTGGTTGTATTATTTTAATGTATAACAAAGCGGCTTTTAATTTTTTTTATTTATTGTAAGATATAGATTCTTTGGATTCAAAATATAACGTTGCATACTTTTAGGCACCTTTAAAAGTGACTTTAAGCCTCTTGTGATTTTATTCCCTCCAAATCGTCCATGAAATTTTTCAATGTGTAGCGTGCGTGCTTTTGCTGCTTTTGGCTAATTGCTGCACTCAAGAACAATACAGGTGTTTCGCCAATAGGAAGCCAGTCGGAAGATACCGGCACGAATCGGGGGAAATGCAGTTTGTGGGCAATGTTTAAGCCAATGACCATTAGCGCTCAGATGTCGGCACTTAAATTGAATGGGCAAACTGTTGGCAGCAGCAGAAAACTCCATGATCGAGACAATGAAATACATTTACGGCATTAATTGCCCCAACGACATGGAAAGCAACTTGAGCAATTCACACAAAGCTAAATTAATTGTGGCACACGTGAAAAGTTTATGCGGTGTGTGTTCACACGCTAACTGAATTACCAGGAAGTGGAAAAAATCCAAAAGATCTTAAATTAAGTATCTATGCATTTATGTAATCCTAATCTATTTCCCGAATTGTAGTGATCTGTTTGACTTAATTTCTTCTGCATCTATTTCTCTAACACCTTGTTTTTCTTAATATAATTTTTTGTATGTAATTTATAATCCAATTTTTATTCCACACTTATTTGAGTTCGCAATCTTGTTAATGTATAAACCCCGATAGAGCTGCCAAATGTAACCTCAATACATTGTGTGCTGCTCAACGAGCCCTGAAATTAATTGAGAGTGCCATCATAAACATGCCAAACGGGAAAATTTTAATTAATTCCCCAACTGCAAGAGCCCACCACAGATGGCATTTGTTCATTTGGATACGATTGCGATTTCGAGAACACGAAAACGTATGCGAATTGGAGTACGAATTCATTAAGGGACCATGTATCTTGTGTGATTTGCGACAGCTCACTTAATCAATGGCGAATTACCGAAGCAGGCGTTGCAATTTGATATGCCCTGTCGAATTTGGTCCAATTAGCAGGGACATGGCATGGAAAACGAGGAAAACTAAAGAAGTGTCCAAGAAGAAAATGAGATTAACCATAAGTTATGTTTAACTATACGTCTGGATCTGTGACAGCAGCCGAACTTGTAATTTTCTTGAAACTAATTACTTTGAAAACAGCAAAGATGCCACTTGACACCGTACTTCGCGCTATAACTCTTCTCCGTTTTCCCAGTTTTTCCCCCCATTTCCCCCAGTTTTCCAGCTTTTTCCCCCCTGCAAGTGCAATTGCAAGCGTGGCTAAATTAAATGGCTGACAAAGTGAGCAGCATCAGCAGCCCGCATCCCGAGAGGACCAGAGTTTTCTTTTATATTCTGTCACCAATTGCAGCCGGCAGCAACTGAAAACTGGCGGAAATGAACGCAAGGACAACGGACGTGAAAGTGGAAAGTAGAAAGTGGAAAGTGCCAAATGGCAACTGCGAAAAGTTGCAAACGGGCGGTGAAAGTTTGTCATAAATCAGAATATTTTAAAAGTGTTTGCCCTGACAGAACAAGAAGAACGCAAGATGTGAACTGTGGCAGTTATAAGCCAAGATTATGGCCGGGAACTTGTAGCCATGTCGAACAGCAACTATGATGGCAAAAAAATGCGAGTCTCCGACGGGGCGAACTTGTTAGACCCTCGCTGGGGGATAAAAAGTCTCCTTAATTCGGGGATTGATAAAGTTTACACAACTCATTGGGAAGTGAATTGCCGACAATTGATGTTCAATAACAAATGTGGAAGTAAAACACATAACATGAAAAGATATTTTAGTAATAATAGGAAATTCGATTTTATAAGGGATGTCACAGAAATTAAAGAAGATTTGAAATTAAATAGGTGTCTAAAAGTATGCAGTGAAAATTTATGGTACTTTTAATTTAAAAAAATATATTGTTGTTTTATGTCTTAAAGTATTGAATGATAAACTTGTCTTAGGTGTCTAAAAGTATGCAGTAAAAAGTTCATCTTTAGGAGCAATTTAAAATATAATGTTGCATTCTTTTAGACACCTTTTAAAATAGTTCAATAATTATATCATAAACTTAAGCAGTTAAGTGGAATAAGCGGATTTTTAACAGTAATAGATAATTCTTTTAAATTTTTGATTGACTTTCATTACTTTGCCGACTTATTGAGGCACCCTGCTACCCTGCCCGAGTTTCTTTATCACTCTTTGGCGGCATCATTATGCCCATCAGCACTTCGCTTTGCCCTCGACTGAGTGCACCTAATGCAAGCATTTTAGCCCATCAGCCATGCCCACTGACTTTCCACCCAATGCCAATTTAAATTCAAATCCAGACCCCGACTTCGAGTTCGAATGACATCGGATGTCCAGTGATTTGCATTTGATGATGGCCATGGCAATGGGAATGGGAATGGCTATGGCTATGGCGACGATCTAATCGACTTTGCCTGATAGTTTTCGATACCGCAGCAGGCGACAGAATCGACAACAGCTGACAGCCCAAAGCAAACAAATAGACGGGGCCAAACTTTGATTGACATTTCAATTAAATTATAGCCAAACTTACAGAACTCGCTGTCGCTGGCGGGTATGTTTCGAGTGCAGAAAGTTTTGCTGGCCGAATACGAGGAGATTTACGAACCGGTGCTGGTGGAGAATCCCTTCACCCTGGTGGATATCCGTGGGATGGGCCTACGCCAATACCAGATAGGCCTCACCTGCAATCGACTGCTCTTCGGCTGCGACAATTTCTCGAAGTACGGGGATGTGCCCAGTTTCCTGGCCAGAGGATTGGATCCGGAGATCGAGAGCTTCGAGCTGGTTAGCATGCTGCCCCTGCAGTTGATTCGGTTCCATTTCTTCAGAAAGGCCACCCGTTGCCTCATGATGTTGAACATTGTCCAGCCGTTGGGCAGGCCACTGGCTATTCTGGAACACCCCATGATCTTCGAGTTCGGGGGCCACATCTTTAAGCAACACTTCTGGCACACCTGGCGGGAAAGGGTGGCCAGCATACGGGTGATGCAGCCCATCTATGGCCAGATCACCGGCGCCTCTCCCTTCTCCAGCACAGATGTCCAGCTGGACGAGGAGCTCACGGTGGCCCAGGTGCATCCTGTGCCTCGAACCCCCTCCCTCTACAGTGCCTGTCATGCGGGGACCGGTGATTTCGGCTAGTCATCTTAAGAGGCTTTGGGCCGAGTTTCCCTTTTCCATTAACAGATGGTAACCGAAGGCTTGAGTTGCCAGCTGTCCGTAGGCCTTCAATTCACATAGACGTCTGTTTATTTATTTATATTAAAAGCATGTTGGACTTTCCACCTTTAGAATAGCTATATTTGGGTAGTTGGAAATAGCATTTTATTCTTGGGGAAGGGAAAGTTCTTTAGACATCCTTCAAAGTTAGGATAAACATAGGTAGGTTATTTACTAACCAAGTGTAAATGAAACATAGCTACTGAGTAAGACATAATTGGTTTTTTTTTTTTATTTCAATATTTATTTACAATTTAAAGCCATCTATTTGATGGGTATTCTTTAATTTTCTCATAAGCCTCCGTTACACCAAGCAAATAACCATACCATTTATATAGTTTATTTTCTGTTACAATTTCTTTTATCAACATTAAACTCTTTAAATAGACAAATTTTTATCGAAAAACACCTTTTTTTTAATTAACGTTAAGAAATTATAATCTCTTTATCAGAATTTGAGAAATTCCTAATATGAAAGCTGTTCAAAAACATCACAAAGTAAATTTTAAAGACTACACTTTTTCTATTGAACATTATTGTAATTATATAAATTCTAAACATTCGACCCAAAATATAAAATAAATATAAAAATTGGCTGAAAATTCAATAGATCTTGAAAATATTTAAGAATTAAGCGCGAAAGAAAAGTTTATACGTTCGTTAAGTATTTTATATAAACTAAAATGATCTATCACAAAACACAACGCAGTTAAAAAGTGCTTTACAATCATAGAATAAACAGAGGCACTTTTCCACCTCAAATGACCTTTCGCGAAGTAAATGATTTTCCATCAAGAGAAGGAATACTGATTCCCTTCTGATTTTCGTTATTGTTTGGCTCCACTTTCGGGTGGTTAATGCAATCAGCTGGATAGCCAGAAATCCAGCCACAACAGGCGACCGAGCCCTTCTGGTTTCGTCGGCTTGTCCGCCTGGTTGTTTATTTGCCAGTGGAATGGGCCAAATTTCGGGGTGGTGACTACGAAAAAATGTTGTTTTGATGTGCCTCAGCTTTGGGGCTATTTTCTGCCACACCCCCTCGCTTTCGGCAGGTCAAGTTAACCGACAAAGTTTTCAATTTGCCGACAAACTTAAGCCGCAACCACAGCATTTGTCGGTGGGTCGGTTTCGGTGGAATGGAGTGGGTTTTCGGAGAAATGTGGGAAAATGTGGCAGGACACTGGAGGCTAAGGCCTGGACATGTCTGTCTCCGGGTGAGCGTGCAGCTGACACCAAAAATCAATTGCAATGAAATCCTGGGCGAATAAGAACAACAATCCGGCCAAAGTAAAAAAAAAAAAACAGCAAACAAGTCGTCATTGGCCATATTTGGTTTAGGGCATTTAATGGTCAAAGTTTTTCAACTTGTCTGTAATTTATTTGATTTTGCTTGTGTTTGTAGGTTTGGGGTAGGGGTTCAAATCGCCAACTCCTCAGTGCTTTTGATAAATTACAATTTATTTAATGAAATGTGCAGAGTCCTGGCGACGCATTAATCATACGCCATGTGGTGCGCCCCTACAAATACAAATATTGCGAATGGTACAACAGGAATTTAATACTTAACCACATTTTCGCCGGCTTTAAAATCCTTTTCTCCCTAAGCTCTTGGCACAAAATCCGTTCGCATGGCGACGGCAATACGAAAAGTTAATTAAAAGCCATGGGACATGGACCGGGAGTCAATAAAAAACATTTGAGCCACACCAACCCCATGCCACATACAAAAGCCCATGAACGTTAAACATTTTCGTTGAGTTCTACGCTTTTTATTAATTTTTAATACACCTGCTGACGCTGGCAATTAAGCGCGGACCTGTTCAATTTCATTTAATTAGCCATAAAGGCGCTTAAAAAGGGGAAAATGGGGCTCAAGAAGCTGTCGGCTTTTCCTCGGGCAATGTGGTAGGACATGGACATTCAAAATTGAAATAGCTACTGGGCTGCCAAGAATGTTTAGGCACTCGCCTGCATTCCAGGCATTCTGACTTTGTTACTTATTTTTCCTATACTCTCCATATATTTTATTTTATTGGCTGGCCAAGTTCAAAGCTTTCTAAGCAGCCACATCAAAGCATTCTGAGTAATTGCTTTGGACAAATTTGAATTTTCAACGGCACGTCAGCATTTGCAACTGGTCGTTGGAAAAATTTAATTTCAGGCTTCTCTCGCCTACGAAATTCATTGACAGCATCCATAAGTGGGGATGCTACACATATTTCTCGGGTTGCCATTGCGTATACGCAATGTCTGCTGGCCATATTTCATTGGCCTAACACACGGCACATCACAACATTTCGCACATTTGACATTTCGACGGTGCTTTAAACGCCGCATTTAAGGCGCCTTTAAAGCTCGATCCACATGCAGCCTAAGCTGACAGTGATGGATGAGTCTCACATTTATTGAATTCCAACGGCGTGCATATATATATGCAAATGCGTGGGCTTAATAGCTAAATGGGTATCTGTATATCTTTGCATAAATCGAATTTATCGCATGGGGACACTTTAAAGAACAGTTGAGATTTACTAAGTTGCGTTTGATTGGTTTAAGTTGGGTTATCCTACGAATGAGTCAAATAAATCTCAGATTTTAGTTCAAGCTTGTCATCAGTTTTTAGAATATAGTATTTTCCTCTTCTCAATTCAAGAGGCTATTTTAGAATATGGTATTTCCCTCTTCTCAATTCAACAGGCTATTTTAGAATATGGTATTTCCCTCTTCTCAATTCAACAGGCTATTTTAAAATTTTTTGCTGACCCAACATAACTCAACTCGTTTTGTTGGACCAACTTAAGTGGGTCATATTTTCAAAATATATTGAAATATTTATAAATGCCCTTTTTCAACAAAAAAGTCTTGCAGATCGTCTTTTCAACATACAACATTAATGGTGTACAATTTTGTAATGAAAAATAATTAAGCTTTTAAATAAACAAGCAAAATATCAAGTATAACCAGTCTTTCGAGCTTACATTTTCCAAATAATTTGATATGGTTCTGTACAATTTAAGAAAATTTGACGGTTTTTAACAGATAAGTCATGTCGAGCAAAAGGTATTTTTCTTGTTACTTCCTTATAAACTTATTTATCACTTACAAATCAGGCATAACATGTAGCATTCTCATATTACTTGTGCCAGCTAAGCTCAAACGATATAAACAAATGCCTCCAGAATTAAATACCCGGCATTCAGTTTCTACTTATGGTCCCCTTTTATTTTTATTGTTATCAATTCCAGTGACGCAATCAATAAATATGTGAGGGAAATCGGCTCTGTTATTAATGCTTATCAATAACATTGCATTTGTGAAGCCGGCAATCCCGCCAACTCACTGCTTCCACAAAATCATTCTACTCTGGTTTCTCGGAATCGCTTATCACAAATTTTCAACAGCTCAGCAATGCAAGCTCAGGAAATCAGTTTACTTCAGGCTTTCGCTTAAAGTGGTTGCCCCGTTCCATTCGCTTAATCCAATAAATATAATGTAAAAATATTAAATATTAAATTTGGTTAATGTAATACGAGTAAAAGTGTTTAATATTAAATTGTGCTTTTAAAAATTTTCCCAATAAATTCATTGTGCTAGCTCCACAAAATATAAAAATGTCTTTAAAAGTATGCAACTTTAAACATAACAAAACACATTTCTTTTGTAATAGCTTGAAAAGTGATATATTTTTGACCGCGTCTGTGTGCATAAACATATGACTGTACTTATAATTACATTTTTTATGCTTAGCGAACCAAATCCAGACATTAGTTCTTTCAAGCACTCACTGTTAGAGGTTGGTTATTGAAGTATTTGATCTTGAAACTTACTACAACTTAACAAAAAATAAAATAATAAAAATAAAACAACCACATCTAGTTCAATAAAAAATCTAAAAACCCAAATATATAAATAAGAGAAATATATTAATAACTTGAAGATAAAGACAGAATGAATTCGCAATTAACCTGTGAGAGGCCTGCCACGCCCCCGCCCTCGTATTCGGAGGCGATGGGCTGGGTTCCACCTGGATCGGAATTGGGAAGTACCACGGTTCTTACCACGCGGGATTCCCCAGGTCCCAACTCGGTACTCACGATCTGTCCCAAATGCCTCGACGAGATTGAGACTACCACAACAACCCGTCGCGGAAGTATTGCCTACGTGGCCTCCTTCGTAGTTATGTTTACCACCTGTGGACTGGGATGCTGGCTGCTTCCATGGATCATTAATGGCTTTAATGAAGTCCATCACTCCTGTCCGAACTGCAAAGCGTCCCTGGGAATCGTTCGTCTATGAAATCAGAACTGGATAAAAAAATAAAATTTAAAAAATTAAAATTTTCCTGCAAGGCTAACAAATAGGCTAGCTTCAATTCAAATCGGATGAACTGCAATTATTACTTAGTTTTATAGTTAAAAAAATTATAAGCCAATAAAAAGTATTTATAACAAAAATTACCAAATATTTAAAGTATTTAATTCATCGATTTTGAGTACACAGTGTTTACAATGAAATCTGGTATTATTATTATATATTATATTATTTTATATAAATTGAGCTTTCTGACTTAATGATTCACAAAAGCGAACGATAATCCCAATCAGGCGGAACATTAAATGTATAAGTTCGCTTTTTAAAAATTTTGCGAGAGTCACAGTGAGAACAATAATTCCAGAATATATGTGTTTTTTACATTATTGAATCAAACAAGTTTAAAACTGTTTATATATTATAATTATAAATTTTTATATTTATAATATAAATAAACAGAAACTAAATATTTTTTCATCAAACAAGTTTAAAACTGTTTATATATTATAATTATAAATTTTTATATTTATAATATAAATAAACAGAAACTAAATATTTTTTTTAAAAAATAATATATTTTATCAACAAGTACTTTTTGAGTTCCACTGCCTTTAATCATATACGCTTATCTACATTACTTTTTTTCCTAAGTGTAGAGTTCTGAACCAAAGCTTATCAGTTCTTTCACTTAAAACTGAGTAATATTTTGTGATCGCTCACAGATTATTACCCAAAAACCAAACGTCTGAAACGTTCCCCATTATATAATCTTCTCTTTCGTTCGTCATTTTTAATAACAGTTGTATTCAAGACCTCGCGTTAAGTGGTTGTTTAAATCAGAATTCAAGTTTTCATTAAATTCTTTCTAAAGCTTGTACTTTTGAGATATAGATATATATATATTAATAATGAGTTCGCCGATAGGAGTTCCTCTGGAGTCAATCAATGTAGAGCCTAACACTCCACCGCCCTCGTATCAGGAAGTGATGAACTGGGGACCACGAAGAACGACAACGACCAGTACCATGATGTTGACCACGGAGGATGCCACAGGAAAACAAACCCCGACGACAATGAACTTAATCTTCTATGGTTTCATTATCGCACTGGCTCTAACACTTATTTTGTATCTACAAAGATTTGCGAGCCTCCCATAATATCAAATCTTGAGTTATTGTGTTCTCTCACATCTATTTTTTGGCCGTTTATTAATTCTTTAGTAATCAATTTTAATCTAAAACCACTATAACCCATTGTATTTTATTTTGATTATTTTTCACCTATAACATATATGTTACTATCAACCAAAAACCTCCAAAATTTTAATAAATATCTATTTTTTCTTAATTATTTCCTATTTTGATAAAAAACATCTTCATAAAAAAAATATTTTATAATTTTTCAACAACAATTTTATAAATTTCAGCGTCTTAATTGTTTAACTATAGATATTTTCAAATCTAGGAAAACCTTTTAAGGGAGAAGATGTGAATAGCTTCTCAATAAAATAACAATATAAATAGCCATAAAATGCACTGTAAGAAATACTATTAAAGTTCAAGAATAAACGCCAACAGAATTCGAAAACAGATTGTAAACAATTTTTCGCTTTCCTAGCACATGGACTAATTGAATTTGATTTTAACCGGCGGCGGGTTGAAGTTTTAAACGAATCGAGACGTGATGGGCATGCCAGAGGATTCTCCCATAGTGACCGCAAAGGAGGGATCCCTTTAAATGAAGGGTTTTTAACCTCAGTCTGGTGGGGGATTCCCCACGTGGTTTGCTTTCATGTGGTTCCAGAATTCGGCAGGAACTTATTAAGCAAACAGTTTGTCGCATGCCGGAAAAATCGCAGCATCCTTTTGCCTGGTAGGTCGCATTTGCTATAGTGTCTGGTGCTAAAGCGACTGTCATGATATAAGTAAAAGCTGTTAATGTTTATGATAGAGAGATGGCAGGAAATCCTTTTTTTTCCCTCACACACACTTACTCACACCCAGGTGCCCTTAAACTAACATTAAATTTATTGCATACTTTGCAGGGCGTGCATTAGCGTTACGTCACGAATCTCCCACGAACAAAAAACGCGGCTAGAAAATGCGGAAAAGCCGGGTGAAACTGAATAATACTGGCTAAAATTTGAAAAGAAGGCAGAGATAGTTCAGCAAGCCAAGAGAAGCCCAGCGAAAACGTGACTTGGCGCTGACAGCAGTGCCCCTGATGATGATGATGGGATTCCCCCATGATGGGTACACATCAGGCCAAATGGTTGTCATTAAAATTCGACACACTGAGACTATGCCAAAAACTCAGCTAACCTCGGATGTATGACTCAATAAAGTTTTAAACCGATTTAAAAAAAAAAAACAACATTATTTCCTAATACAAATGATATATTAAAAAGATATTTTTTAAATAAATAGAACAATAGAACGTGATATTTTTAAATTAAAGGATTTGTTTTACTATTGTTTTATATTTAGAACTTCCTACCTTCCAACTGAAGACAAATGTATTTAAAGAAAGCCACATATTCAAGCAGCCTGAGAACTGTAGACTAATCCTAATCGATTAACTATGATTTAATTACCTTCTGTCTGCAATACTTTCCAAGAGCCTTTAAGCTACCAGACTGAGCCAAATTTCGGTATCTAAGCAATGCAACCTCAGCTAATTGCAAGAAACAATTAATCCCATTGCTGGCGTATCCCAACAATTTCCATCCTAAAATCCTAAACCAAACTCACTACGACTGACTGCCACAATTGATGTGTTTTCGCATTCGAAACCAAATTCGGTTGAGGGGAACAGAACGCTTTTAAGAGCCTACAACTGGACCGAAAATTGGCCAAGTTGAAAATGCAATCGCATGCAAATCTCGGTGGGGATGGGAGGCAACACCTGGCCAAAAGACCTGGCTTCCACCAGCCTCTACCTGTGGCAACATAAACAAACATAGTGCAAATGGTCGGCAGTTAAGAGGCTATTAAAATGCAAAACTTTAGACGCAACCAAACCCGAGCTGGGTGGAAATCTTTGCCCGCTTTCCGGCCCACTGACTCACTAAGGCGATCACACAGGGGCCAATGGGTGTACGGGCACTCCAGGTACCAGTCCCAGATAAACTGCAAACAAATAGAGAGGGTCCTGGTCGATTTCCAGAATTGCAATGCCACTGCCCCTTTCCCTCACTTCACATATCACAGGATATCGCAGGATGTGTTTTCAGTTGCCATCGCCTGTTAAACGCCTCCCATTTTGGGGCTCCTCGGACTTTTCGAGCTTTCCGGACCACATCCAATCCTCGATGGCAAACATCTGCCATTCGTGCGTGTGACTGAATGTTTGACCTCCGGATGCGAAATCGTAAATGTTAATGGCTGCACGGATTTAATGTTCCAGGTTTTGCCTTGACTTTCGCTTATCCAAGGGACTTGGATTGCATGGAAATGCTTATCACTGAAAGAACAGAAGAAGAGTTCTTAAAAGACTTACCTAAATGGGTATTTTTTTTATTTCCTATTCTTGGATGATATAATAATAAAACTAAGGAAGCACTAAAATATATTCCAGCTAATTTATATTTATTAAAAACCATTAAAATAAACTGGTTATACTTTTTATGAAAGAAAGCGGGCGTCTAAGAATCAACGCATCGAAACTCACCGAAAAGTCCTAAGATATTATTTGGTAGCTCTTATTTTACTTTACCATTCAAATTTTTTTTAAAACAATGAACCCATAAGATTTATTTTTACAAATAAAAAACCTTTCTTTAAGCAATCTTTCATCTAGATTCAGTAATCGTTTTAAAATATTTTACCTAACTGTGTGAAAACAACTCTGTTGACCCTTGAAATGTTATAATCTTGATGTTATGACAAAAAGATACTTTGAATAGCGATACCTTCATTTTCACTGTGCAGACAAAGGAAATGTTCGTTAATGCTCGCCTGGGAAATTGGGACTTGGGGACTTTGTTTCCGTTTCTGGGATTCGAAAGTGGGGCATCCGATAGCACTGCCTGCCGGCCACATTAAGCCTTTGTTTTGACTACCCAGACAGCTGCAGCAGCTGCCTTAAAGCCACTCTTTTCCCAAAGGGAAGAGATAATCAAACTTGAATTAGGATTTATGCCCCAACGATTGCAGTTTATTTGTCTTGCCTAGGAGCACACACACGCCTGCCCGGAGATTTGGCCGAGATTTACAAGAATCCACTTGGAAGTACCATACACACCCGAACCTATTCGTCATAATTCATGGCAGTCCGGCGGCGGTTGACACGATTGTTGCCATCACGTACAGCGAGGCTAGATAAATCTCTCTCGGCACTCGACTGGGCGATTGTCGCCACCTTTTGGCCAAATTCCCAGTCCCCAATCTCCAACCCCTCCATTAACCCCACTCCTCTTTTGGACCAGCACGTGCACGCTGTTAACCTCAAAAATGCGCTGCTAAAACATTTTTTAACGCCTGCTAGCTGTCCGACACCTCGAAACCTCGCAATCCGACCCCCACCACCGTTTTCCGGGTAAAAGCCAGACCAGACGGTCAGCTAGGTTGAATCCACAAAACATGACCGCAAGGACGCAGCTAGGCCACAACATCTAATCGAGCTGATGGCCAAGAACCAAGGACCAAGGACCTAACCGGGCTAAACTTGACCAAAAGCGTGGACAATCCTTTTCGGGGCTGGCATACGTGAGTCCCCTACGTGAGTCGGATGACAAAGTGGTCGAAGCATACGGGCGTACAGGGTGCTGGGAGGGAAATACTTCTGAATTAATGAATATTAAAATGGTCACATTTGAATATGACGGACTTGGAACGTTTTACGATCATGGGAATAATCTAATTTAATAAAGCAATGCTAAGACCATTAAATTGTTACCATTACCAGTAAATAGATTTACTAAATATATCTGCTACTTACTTATTTTATTATTTAAATAATACTAACAATTAATTGTAAACTAAATGCTAACAATGGGCATGAGCTATAGCAAATATAGGCTCTTCAGATCTTCAGATTTCATATGATATCAATTTGTTTTCTTTGTAGCTGGTACTTAAAATACTTGAATATTGATACGATTTAAAATAAAATAAAATTACCAAGAATATTATTTGTCTTATTATAAATATATTGTTAATACTTTGGGAGTCTTATCAATAAACTTCATAGTTTTAAATATTGTAAATATTTTTTTTCGGCTTGGATTTCAAACTATTCTTTGCTTAAAATATTTTTAAAATTTCCCCAACAAACATTAAATACTAAATACAAAATATTAAGTAAAGTATTTTTGCTTACCAACTCCAAGCCACCTGATACCCCTTCCGAGTCCCAATGGGTCACCCTGTCTATCGATGGGATGTACGGCTGTACGTGTGCGGTTTTGGTGACGAAAGGCGCGCGTCCGCTAGTTAAACCCCAAACACACTTGCCTTCAAATTAATGACCAACAATGGAAAATGACCGTGGGTCGGCAGACGGAACGCGACGCGTGCCAAAGTCACGTAGCCGTAAGGACGTACATACATATAAACGGGGGTCTAGAGGGAGTTGGCCATATTGTTCTGGACAGCCCGTGGCATGCTGCAAGTTTTTAACGTTTGCATGCAAAGTGCAAAAAAATTCGGAACGCTTTAAGGGCCTTTAAGAAGAGAGAGCACCCAAAACGACACACAAAGCGACGGTTTATCTCGACAACATTTATTTACTTGGCCAACCCCAAAAACCCCCAATCTCTTGGCCTGCTTTTTGTCCTGGCCTGTAGGTTAAAATATTTGCGCTGGTTAGGAAAGCAACGCCCGCATGGCTACTTTAGAGACCACAAGGCATCTGCATCCCCCTACAAAGGGGAAAATAGTTGGGAACCAAGATAAGAGTCAACAGAAAAAAAATAATAATATTCCTGCTGGCTGGAGTTGCCAAAACTTGAGCTCATCTTACAACTGTGCCGGGGCCAAAACTATTTCAATGCCCCAATGTGTCTGTTCTTTTTGCCAGTGAAAGCAAGTGTGCGTCCAACTGATAATTAGAATATTCCCCAAAAAGATTCCAATTCCATTATAATTACTTCTACACTTGCATGCAAAAGTTCACAAAAGGACTTATAGTTTCCTCACATTTTTTACTCGCCCGCTTCCGTTTTATCCGATTGGCTCTTTTTGTTGGAAATTCATTGGCCTGCTGCCAATTGAAGCTGTTTCACTTGTAAAACATTTATGGAATTTAACTCGGCTATTATGTCTGCTGCGCATTTAAGCCCCGCAATATTTTATGGAAAGCGCAAATAACAGATGGTATTTTGCCTGCGGATATTTGTGCACATGAAGCTTTCAATTAATAAACGATAGAGCAAGCATGGAAATTAAATTTAGCAATGCTTAATAGTTCATCAAATAAGTTTTACAATATAATTTACGAAAGTAACTTTATTTAACCTTTAGTTAAAAAATAGTCATCGTCATATTAACTTTTAAGTCAAAAGTTTTAACTGTAAGTTAAAGTTGAGCATTAAAGACTCTAAGCCGGAGGCAATGTTCAGGTTAAATTTGTCGGTTAACAAACAGAAACTGAGTTTAAAAAGTTTACCTAAAATTCCACAGCCTTCGAAAAGTTTTCTTTTCTAAAACTAACATCACATTGAGGAATCGAATTCGTCTTGACGGATTATTTAACTTCATGTTAACTTTTTCTGACAGATGAGATATTTGTCGGTTAGCAAACAGATACTAACGTTAATAAGTTATACCAAAATTCCACAGCCTTCGTAAAGATTTCTAGTTCGTAAAATTAACATCACATTGAGAAATCGAATTCGTGTTCACGGATCATTTAACTTCATGTTAACTTTTTCTGACAGATGAGATATTATAACCCTGACTTGAAATTAAGAACCTTTAAGAGTATCCCATCACCACTGGGTCTTTCGCAATGTAAATCACATTCCTTCAGTTGGTCAGCATATTAAAATGGAAACATTTAACCGGCGAAAAGCAATTTCAACGACTGCTGTTTCCTGTGTCCTTCTTTTCCCGGCGTTCGCATGGAGGCTATTAATTTATACATTATTGGCAACCGCAAAATTCACTTAAACACGCTCGTTAAGAGTGTGAAGCCGATCGAATTGCCACAGCGAAATCTTGCAATGCAATGTATTATTTATCTGGGGAATTCGAGTATCGGGGAATGCACTTCCATTGACCACAGATAAGTTGCTTCTGGGCAGGATTGGGTTTCGCAGCTGGGAAATTTCATCGATTTCATCCGCTGTCCGCCAACCAAGATGGCCGGGTCCAAGTAATGAGATTTGCTAGCTGATACTCCACATTTATTTATGGCCATTGGCCCGTGCGGTTTCACTTACCCAATTCGCCGAAGGGAGACCAGCGGAGGAGCACCGATAGCACGGACCATAAATCTGAAGTGTTATGAGAGCATTGAGTGAGAAAAGTTTTATCAACGAAACACATTATTTTAGCACATTTCAGGACAGCTCAAATTCCCAATAGTACGAAAAACAAAGAGCGAAAGTAAGTAATGGAAATCGGACAAAGGAAGGGTCCAAGCTTCAGGGGTAAAGAAAAGGCGAATGACCATAAAGAAAAAAACATAATTCCATTCCATCGATGCCGTCGATATTAATCATGCCAGTTTGTAAAGGATATTCCAATTTATATGTCCTTAGTAGAACTACGGAAAAACTTTTCAGTACCTACAAATTCCTCAACCAACTCGATTTGTTGCCGAGTCCTTGAATAGTTGAAGACCCAGCATATTGCACTTGGCAATCCAACTGTTAGTGGAAATCAATCGACTCAAATCGCATTTGTTGCCGAGCTGCATCGAGGGAACAGCATTCGTTACCATAATAAAATTTGAGAACAAATCAAGCCAACAATTGGTAGCGATTCTCCCTCAATTGCACTGTTGCCTTGACAATGGCAAATTTGTAGCCGATTGTCTAGGCCTGAGTTGCCAAGGGACTCGTTAAACTTAAGGATAATTTTGTCACTGCTAATTCGCTTTATATGGTAAATAGCATTGAATTTGTAAATCACTTAAATTATTTCAATGGGTTTTTAAATTAATAAGGCTATAATAAAAATGCTATAAGGAAAAGCCCGGAATATGTAATCAATTAAAATATCTTAATGTCCTTAAAGGCTTAAAACCAACTGAAATTGTATAAATCTTTTTTTACTTTTAAAATTATTACATTAAATTTAAATAGACTTTGCATTCATAAAAAAACTCAAGTTATGCATCAATATAAATACTGACCTTTTTAATAATGCTTAAATGCAAATTTATATTAATCACTTCATTTGTTACTCACCTATTTTTATATAATTTATTTGAATTATATGTACATGTACTTATATTATTCAAGTACTAATATCGGTTAGCCGCAGGAGGCATTTGCACTAATTAATTTTGGCTTTTTCAGTGGTCCTTTTTTTTCATTAAAAATGATTTTATAATTGGATTTATACCAAAGGCTTAATTACATTGGTTAGTTTTAAAGCGATTGTCGATATATCTCGCGAATGCTTCTTATTTATTTTCCCCCACATAAAAGCTGGCATGCATCATCATTAGTGTCGAATGTAAATGTGGAAGGGCGGCAAAAAAAAAACCAACCATTTGCATACTTTTCGACCTTTCGACTGGTGTTGACGGATCATTTGCACACATCACAAATAAACGAGCCTTGTTCGGAAACCAAATCACGATTCAGCCAACGACAGCGTTAATTAATTATTTCATTTCAGAATGCAAATTGCTTGAGCGTTTTTTTTTTGTATTTGTTTTTTTTCTTGGCTTTCCTGTTGTTTTTGCTGGTTTAATCTACTGCATACGCCTTATGAAAAAAAAAAACACGACTGACAGCGTAATGAATTCAATGACACGTAGTGCCCGCGTTCCTCGATTTTACCAGGCGAAGCCAAGAGCAAAAATTGTTTGCGCACGTAAGTATGCAACGATTTATTTCGCCCCTGTTCGCCGACAGGACGAAAACAGAAGGACGACGACAGGCGGGCTCAGGAGCAGATAGGCAAACGTCTTTCCATCCTGACCATGGCAATGACAGTGAAAGCTGGCTGGGATCAGGGTGAAGGGTCGGCTAGTCGGTTACCTCGCAAAATGTCCTTGAGGTTTTGGGTCTGAAAAAAATCCTTAATGGTTTCAGGACTTCTCAAAATTGTTGAATATCGAAGTAACCCCTTACTTGGGGTCCTACCAAAACACTAGAGTTTTGAAAACTCTTCTGAAAATCCCTAAAAGTATGCTACTTATTTTTTAACTCCAAATATATTGTTGCATACTTTTAGTCACCTTTCAGAAACCATGTGACTTGGTATTTAATAACACTTTAATTGTTATCGGAATTAATTATAAAATTAAATTAAGCTTTTAACAAAGTACATACTTTATTTTAATATGTTTTTATACAAAATCTAAAACTAAATTTGTCACCAATAAAGCCTCCATGAAAAGTCTAAAAACACATAATCCAACATTTAATCAGAACTAAAGATCCTCAATTAAAGAAGTGGTTAGTAATTTTATCTGAACAGCAAATAGGATCAACTTTCTTTGCTATCATATTACACGTTTTCTTTGTTTATATGTATTTTCGGCTTGACCTAAGCCTCTTTAAGTCCACCACACTCCTCCAAGGACTTAAGCACTAGACAGCCCAACCGCAGCTGAAGGAATAGGTAAGCAAGAGTGTGTGTGTGGAGAGAAAAACAACTTGGCGGCCCCATTCCCCCACGGTCCTGTCAGCATATCCTTGTACCGAAGCCGAGTAATTCATTAACATTTAACTTGATTGACACCCGAGCCGGGGGATGTTCGTGGTTCTATATTCCCAGTTCCAGATTCGAGGATTTGAGTGTTTTTTGTTCTAGTTCAAGGCACGTATTTCGGGCGGGAGTGGGCGTGTCACGCACCCGATTTGTTTATACAGTTATAACGCATAATGGCATCGGATTTTGGCCTGCCCAGGATAGACACGCCCACACGGCGCTGAGGTTGTTACTTTGTTAATTTAATAAGAGGAAAGACGACAACAGGTGCTGCAGCCCCAACCCCCCCAAAAAATCCTGTCCCGAAATGAAGTCACGTCGCAGGCATAAATCAATTGCCATGAGCAGGCATTTGCGCCGCTCAAACTGTGCGATTGCATAGGTGGTGGGGAGTCCTTGTTGAAGGCTGGTAGATGGAAGGAAGTTGAAGTAGTCGAATCGAGGACTCTGCCAGCTGGCAGCTCGCAAATTGAGCGCAGGCCATGAAAGTGTAACGAGTCTTAATTCGTTTGCCAAGTGCCGCCAAGCGGCCCACAAATCCGGATAACCATCCGATAAGCAACTCCCGTCGATGCCTGAAATATGTTCGCAGCACTGATGACAAATCAAATACCCAGCTGGGATTCCTAAGTGGCAGCAGAGGGCTGTCTTTAATGGGAACGTACTTAGGATCGACGGGGGACCTCAAGTATAAACGGAATATCTAAAAAAAGGATGATAACTATGTGAAATTTTAAAGTGAATTTAAGTCAACAATTTCCTTCAAGCAAGTATTAATATTAATATTTCTTGTTTATTGGGAAGGAGAATTTTTTGTGATTTCAGTATTTAAGATTTTAGTTTGGCAGTGGGTTCTAAAATCTACTTCAAGCTCACCGTTAAAGACGAGAAACAGCCCTACAAATATTACCAACCCTTGTTTTTGTTGGCTCATTTTGTAGGAGTTTTAAAGCAAATAGACTTAACAAATCCATAGAAAACCTTTTTTAATTTCCCAATCAATTTAAGTTAACTATTTTCTCTGTACCTTGTGAAATCGCTATGAATTAAACTTGTATTTCACTTGCACAGGTATAAAACTCTAAGAACTAATTTTAGAATTCCCTAATTAATAATGCAAAGTTGCTTCAAGAAAATTGTAGCTAAGCTCTTTTAATGAGCTTTGAAAACTTCAGGTTCTCCTGGAAACGAAATTTGCGTGGGCTGAAAGGAAAATTAGGTGAAAAGCATGCCGAGTGAAAATGAAGAGAACAAAGCGTGCAGTTGTCCACGAAGGACATCATGGATTGATTATCTCCAACACGAGTCCTTCCTTCCTCGACACTTCCGCTGCAGTTACAAATTGATGGCAATTACAAAGGGAGCGTGCTGAAAGGGAAACGACCGCTCTGAAAACTTTTGATGTCCTGCCGGGCACAGTGGGTGGTCATTGTGCCGCCCACTTTGCAGACAGGTGTCCCCCAAATGGACAGGTGTCAACCGTGAGTGCCCCTTGCGGAGCTGTTTCCTTTCACTTGTTGCTTTATTGGGTTTACATACAATAGCGGGATACTCAAGTACTCAAACTGCGAGTGGACCGAACCGGTCACCACTGGAAAATGGTCAACATGGCGCGGAGCAGTTCCGGGATATTCCAGCCATTTTTGCGAAGGGTGCGCAACGGTTTAACGACATCGTGCTTCTTCTGCAAGGTGAATTGGGGGGAGAATAAGGTAACAAATCAATCAATATACATCAGAAACTTATTACTCTGTCATACACTGTCACAAATATATCTCTTATAAGTAAGAACACACTCAGAAAACAAAATTACCCGACATTTTTTTGGTAAGTTTGGAATAGGTAGGTAAGGTTAAGGATTGGATGTGTTTATAATATTGAAACAATTACCCAAATTTAGGTAATAAATATGAATCTTGAGTATGATTCAACCATTTCGGACAATTCTCTAAATTTGTTTGTTATTCCTAATATATGTTCATTAAATAAAGGACATACCTTCCTTTCTTATATTTCGTAGTACTTGATAGTTCTCTTATAACATATTCGTTTGTGTTTTTTTGGTTTTAACAATCAAAAATAAAAAAAAACGCATTCAATTAACATCTTTAAGTTACACAATATCCGCAAACCAGTTGAAACTAAGTTTTGGTTTCTATTATTGGAAGGGTGTCTAAAACTATGCGGTAAATCTTGGTATTTTTGGAAACATCCATCATATTTCCAGAACTAAAACTTATATTTGCATACTTTTAGGCACCTTTACAAGTGATTTGAAAATCCCAGAAATTTTGTTTGGCACTTTCGACTATTATTAGAAACGGGAAAGTAATTATGTGAAATAAAACGTGATCTACTTACAATATTGGCCTTCAGAGTGGCCTGAAACTCCTGCGAGACCACTGCCTTTGTGAAATTACCAAAATTGGTGTTATTGGCTCGAGACTCGGCGACATAATTGTGCACCGCCTGGTGGGGCATTATATTCAACAGATCTCCGACGAATGTATGATGCCTTACGGCCTTGCAGTCGCAATTTCGGTCCGGTTTCTGGACCGGAAGGATGATACAATAGAATATATCCGCAACGCTGGCAATATCACCCGTATCCACATTTTCCGATTCAAGTTCGCGAAGAACGGTTTGATAGGCAGCCGTATCTGTCAGCTCTTGGGTCACCCTTACGAAACCCGGGGTATCGTAGTACCTCATGGCGCGTCGGAATTTCGCATCACAATTATAGTGCACTTCGATCAGTTCTATTAAGGTCTCCTGATCGATCAGATCGCGAATGTGCTGGAAATTCGCACACAAACTTGTATCATGATCCGTTTTATTCTCATTCCCATTATTATCGGTATTATTATTGTTGGTGTTATTATCATCATCCGGTGGACACCATTCCACGGAATCTTCATCCGAATACTGAATATGGGCAAACGTGTGGCATGCGAAAATGGCCAGAGCTACGGTCAGTAGGGTCAAATTCCTTAGATCCATCATCATCCAGCTGGCCGAGATTCTTTTCTGACTGTGGCTCGAATCTGCGGTTCAGCACCCGCTTTTATGGCCCTCACATCAACGGCAGAATTAATTACATGCATTTTCTCTTTCCTCGGACACTTCGCTTATCGCCCGCCAATTAGCGGAATTTGTCCGAACAACTTTTTGCTTATCAGTCGCTTAGGAACGCGTTTCCCAGAATGGAATCTTCCCACATGCGTCGCAAAATTCCCTGCAAAAAAGTAAAAAACTTGCTGATGAGTAGTCTTCTCTAGCGCCAAGATAAAATACAGACAATATTTTGCATTTATTTTGAACATTTTATTTCTGGCCCTTTGATATTCCAACTGTATTTGGTTGGTAGAGTTTTCTGTTTAACAAACAATTTAATATAGAACAATTTAAGCACTTAGTTTGTTAAATCTAATAATAATTTAAACATTAAAAGAACCAATTTTTGGCAAACTATATATTCATTTAGCAGCCACCACTTTGTAAAACATTTTTGGATTGCTTGTTCATTTCTTTAATTAAAATATTAGCCATACCTTGAAAAAAAAAACCATTTGGTATTGTATTTAACATGATCCATATTCTCAACATATTTTCCTTTTGGAAGATTTCCTAAGATATGCAAAGCCGTAGATCCTTGAAATATAAATTTAATATAATATGTTTAAGTGTTATGGAAAAATTGTTCTTAACGTAACTATTATACAAACATTAATCGTTTTCCTGTGTCTGGACTAACTCATTACTTTTAATTATTTATACATAATATTGTTTTCTGTGCGAGCACAATATTTTGCACCGTGCAAATCTAATTGGATGATATTAGGGCTTATAATTCCTGAAATTACCGTATAATCTCTGTGTTGTGCGCTTCATTAATTGCTAATTATAGTTGGGGCACCCACACCCACTCAATGTTGTTACAAAGGCCTTATGACTTATGCACCTGATGCTCCTCGATTGTGTGCATATGATTATGTGAAAATGGAAGAAGGGAGCTTTACGAGGGGAGTGAAAGGATAATCCACTCACTCATTAGTTCCTTCTGACAAGCTGACAAACGAGGGGAAATGTGGGGGAAATCAGTTCGTCAGTGCAGGGCCAACATTTATCCACAGGACCAACAGCAGAACCCAGAGTGCAAATCACTTTCAGTGAGAGATCAGGAGTCGCAGGACCCAACTGTCCGAAGGGGAAGTCCTTGTTTGACGAGGGGTTCCGGGGCCCTCACTTGATTCATGGCCTTCTGTTTGCCCAACATTTCAGAGGAGATTCTGTCTTACAGCTCTTTTTTCAGGGGTTCAATGGGCCGCATGCATTTTTGCAAATTCAGACTGGAATCCATAATAGGAAAAAAATACGTCCTTTGTAACAATATTAATAATCATGCGCATCGTTGCGCCCATTTATCTTTTTATCTCTTCACAATTGTCATGAGTTTCTGGGCTCTCTAGATATATCTTCCGCTTTCATGACAAACAAATGTAGCAAATATTTGCCAACCAATGGAGCGGAAATAGTTTTTCGCTTTGTTTTCATGTTTACGCCTTTTTTTGTAATACTCGAACTCAATTGCAAATTTAGGTACATGAGAAAAATACAAATGTCTGCCATTTTCTGTAAAATTTCAAAATACCCAAGTCACAGCAAATTGGTTCAATTTTCCTGTAGTTAAGCTTCCTTCCACTTAAGCTTAATCAACGATTTATTTTATTGGATAAAATAGTTCACAGTGCAAGTATGTTTAAAGTTCAGCTTAAATGAAGCAAATAAACTGCAAACTTTTGGCAGAAAGGTGGTGTTCAGAAATGCTTATAAAGCGACCAACTTTTGGTTGGAGCAAATTGGTGTAGGAGTAGTTTTATTTGGCAAATGGCAATTATTTGCTAGCAATTTAATTGCGGTTTTTCTGAGTTTGATTGCTGATGCTGTGCGTTGTCATTTAATTAACTTTGGTGGCCAATAAATTGTCATTACCAAAGCAAACCGCAATGCATTGCGGACCACTTTTTAGCCATATTTTCCGGGAAAAGGACATTTGCGAACCACACATCAGTGCCAAAATGCCACGAAGTTGCTCACATATGGCTAACCATTTTCATTTCCCTCGATAATTCACCCAATTAGAGCTGAACTTGAAGGCTTTGCGGCATTTACGAGAATCGCTTTATTATTGCACTTAAGAGCTCTCCCAATTCTGTTGTTCTTATAGTGGTGGTGACACAAACACACTCGTACCCATCCACACAGACAGCTAATTTAGTTAGCTGATAAAACTAAACTGAGCTGATCATCTTGGTAGGGTATGGTATACAATATAGAAGGATGAAGGGCTCTGGAGCGAAAGTTGAACAGCTAACTTACTTCGATAAACAGGCTTAATTAGCGGCCAAAGCTGAAAGCCAACAGACTGCCAACTGGAGCTGGCACTAGGCGCATTATTTCCCATCTTCCATTTCCCAGGACCCAGAACACACACACAAATACAGTTAAAGGCACTGGCAGCAGGACTAAAAACACAATCAAATATTATACAGTGGTCGAAACTCAAATATGGAGAACTTAAACAATGGGAATCTAATCAGGATAAGGAATAAGGGTAGGAAAATAGTGTTTCAAAAACACTTTTAAATGTGCCTAAAAGAATGCTACAATATATTTTTTATACATAAATTTCAGTGATTTGACTGCATACTTTTAGACACTTTTAAATTGCTTTGAAAACCATAGAAAATTATGTAGAAATATTTCTATCAAGTATCTCCCAAGTATGTAAGAAAATATTTTAAATACGATATAATACCAGCTGCCCAAATAATTGAAAAAAAAATCTCGTGGATTTTTAATGATTGCTACTACGTTAATGTTTTTTTTAAGATTCTGTAAAAATATTTCTTTTAATCAAAGGGTAAACTAAACACAGTAAATTGTGAATAAATATAATTTTCTGTTAAGTAATAAAATATGTAAAGTGATAAGTATATTTTGTTTTATTTAACTAAACTTAAAGATAAGATTGACATACTATGCATTCTATTTTATTATTAAATAGTATTTTAATATTAAAATCGAAATATTTCTTAATATAATATTTAATAATGGCTTGCCCCACTGTAAACATGCGGTTGCTGAAGAGCTTCGTCGACTGTCCGGCTTAATTATGTGCAAGCAACAATGATATTTATATTATCAGCCAGTCAATGTCAAACGTCAGCACCGCCCACTGACCAGCAGATGGAGTCCTTCGTGCCCATCTCACAGGATTAACATTAAGTCCGAAGACAAAGTCGTCGGCCAAGGTACCAGGATATTATTTGGGGTTGAGTTGGGCTCCTTGTGGGGCTTTTAATAGCCCTCCATGTTCACCGATACGCCATCCATACGCCTGCAGGCCTTAACCCGAAATTATATTCATGCACACATGGCTCCCCAGAGACAGAGAAAGTGAGAAGGCGAGTTGAAATGCTGGGCCCAAAAATAAATGCAGATTCATGGCTGCCCAGTCAGCAGACAAATGATGTGCGGCCCAAAATCAGCGAGCTCGAAAATTCCAAGAGGCCTCCATCGAGTGTCCTTGGCCCCCAAAAACTTAAAGCGTGCACATATAGAAAATATATCAAGATGAACTTGATTTACACAGGTTTAATTGGTATTTTACATAAATACATTTAAGTTACTATTGTTTAATGAGAAAATGATATAGGAAATTTAAAATGCTGCTAGACAAGAGTTTGAAATTGAGGACAGAGCATTACTTTCAGTAATCCATACTAAATTGAATTGAACTTATAGATTGACTTTACTTTTGTTTGATATTAATCTGATAAATTATATTTTTCTTCATTTTAAAAAAACTCTCAACTTGAGAACCAATATAAGTAATCCACTATGAAGTGATTTGGAACCTTATATCGAACAAAACTGTTTTATGTGTGTATACTGTACAGCTTTAATTCGTTTCATTCCGATCCATCCCCGAACCTGTTGCAGGCAATCCCATTTTTATTTTCGTCCTCGATTTATTTTTTTGTCGCAGAGCACTCTCGAATCGCATTGAATTGGGGGGAAAAACAAAAGCTTTGTCCGCCTATTGTTTTGCAGGTAAACAATTAAAAATGGCAAATGGCTCTGCGGGGGTGAGCATAAAGGATGGAGGACCCCCTATACAGGACCCCCGAACCCGCAGCCCGATGACAAAGGACATCCAAATGGGCGAATAGAAGGTGACAGCACACACAAAAACACTGCAAAAGTGTTGGCATCACATAGCACCAGAAAAATGGCAGTGACATCTCACAATTTTCATGACAGCTCATTGAATGGCGGGGAAATGATATAGGGGGAAATAGACAAAGAGCACAGAAATTATCACAATTATATTCGTCAATCAATTGATACTCTTTCAAAAATATTTCCCTAATTCAACAACCGCAAAACAGGCAGAAACAAATATCTGGCAAATGGCACTTAATTCAATTTATAAACTTCACTTTTGAAAATGTATATTGTTTGTATAGATAAGAACAAAATTAACGAAAAATTGTCCATGTGCTAAAATTTTATAAACAAAATCTGACAATCTAAATTTAATTACTATCATGAAAATTCACTTTATAAAAATCAGTTTCAGTTATGGCTAAACATAAATAACTTGCATTGAATTTTTAAATATTATGTGTTATACCTTGTTGTGCTGTGTTATTGAGTTATTTAAAAATGAAAAAAAATCACAGGAAACTTTTATAAATCCAGAAAAGAAAGAAAAGTAAAAAAATATATTCAATAATTTAATTCTTTGTTAAAAAATGTTAACAGTCATGTAGATATCTTCCTAAATTCCATTATATTTCTTGGGTTCTTTTGTGCAAACCTGAAATTCAAACTGCTATGCTAATGATATCAGGGCATAGATAGAGCATAGATATGGGTAAAGCATAAAAATATGGAAAAACAACGTCAAGCTGAAGTTTGTCTAGACAAATTGTGTCCTTAAGCCTCGTGCCACCCACACGCGCACAAAAGGCGAGTTGGGGATCCTGGGATCCTTGGGGTTGTGGAGGCGTACATTTATATGCGTGTCGTGGGTTTATCTACTTAATGGCTGCCATATTTGCCCTGCCTTCACTCTCCCCCCCAGCCAGGCTACCTGGAACTCCAAATTGGCAACATGAGTTGGCAACAACATCATCTGTGCGGGGCCAAAAGTAATTTTCAGGCAAATTATGATAAATAGACTTGTGTCTAACCCGCGACCGCAGCACCCAACTTAATTTATGCTGGGTAAATTCACAAAAAAAAGTAAGAGCCACTCCATTTGGTAAAATATCTATCATTATTTTGGCAAATCCTTGGAATCCTGCAGCAAAATACTCTTTTTCGATTGAATTTCTGTACTTTGGGGATTTGTGGTAAATTTATGACCAAACAATTGCATTTGAATTGCACTATTGTGGCACTTATTAAATTAAATAGCATTCAAATAGTATTTTTATGTGTCCCCATGCCTAAGCTTTTGCGCCATAAATAACTCTGGGGGAATTTTAAGTTCGATGGTAGTTTTTTTTGGGGTAATACGTTTAGAGACCCAAGACATTGGCCGGGCAGCTCAATTAAAATGACACTAAATTGCATTTGGATTGCCCTGTCGTGCCTCGGTCTAAGCTATATACCCACTCCATCCCGGGGCTCCCTTCTTTCCCTCGGCTGGGATTGCCTCACTGCACAAACACCACTGAAAAATAAATTGTATTCTATGTTCATGAACATAATATATTATTTATATGTACTTAATATGGAAGCTCTCAAGATTTCATCAGATTCCAAGATTAAGTCTGTGCCTTAAGCTTAAGAGTTTAAGGTTTTTGGTATTTTAAAAATATTTTACACCTCGAAAGAGCTAGTTATAGTGAAATTTGTTCATGAAAAATTGTTAAGCGGAGTTGAATTATTTAAAAATACAATTCCAATTTTCATTTGATGCAATGGGATTCGATGTAAAGGCACCATAATTCCGGCTGTGCTCGTCGAAAAAGGTGTGTTCTTAGTAAGCATCTTAGCGCGCTAAACACGTACGTATATTATATATTTTTTTATATATATATAGTGTTGTCTTCTTAAAAACTAAATAGCAAAGTGGATTATTCTGAATTAAAAACACATATGTTTGCATAGACTTAATATTAATAATTGGTAAAAATATGTAATCTCTTACGTTATGCCTTAGTAGTAATATAATTTAAGTAAAAACTCACTTATTTAAACATAAGTTATTATTTAATAGCAGTTTAAATATATGGAAATTTATAATTTTTGTTCAGTGAACTTAAGGAAGAGCAACCAAAACAGCAGCTGTCTATGCACTCGGGATTTGAGCTTGGGACATAGACGAGGACACTCCACTCAAACGACTTGCCCGCAGCGCCATCATCTTCAGCCCCAGAAGCTTCGTAGCCCCATCCTCCCTAGGTTTGCTCCTTCGTCCTTCCTATCGTCCTGGCATCCCAGGTCCTCCATCCTCCATCCTGCATTCGCCGCTGTGGTATTTTCCATGTCGCTGCATTGCTTTCAGCATCTGGCTGGCGACCAACTTTCAAGTCAACCCGACATCTTGGCATTTAAGGAATTTCCAGGAATAAATTCGCCTTGTCTGTTTGCCTTTAACACTTCTTACCGCCTTCCCAGCAATTGCCACTCGCTATTGGCAATTGGTTATATCCTGTTAGCTTAATTAATTGACAAAATGACATTCACCCTTTTTTGGAATTCTTCAGACATACACCTTTATATTTGTACATACAAACAGAATTTAATTTAGCAAATATACGCATAGAGAGCGGAAACAAAACAAATTTCCAACGGAAAAACACTTTGATTTCGAGTGCTGAAAATTCGATTTCGGGTTATCTTGATTCGCATTTGCTAACAAAATATGCGATAATGCGAATAATGTTGTCGGGAAAATCAATTTGTTGGTGCTCTGCGACATTTGTGGCTGAATAAATTTCCCGTGCCAAAATACACAGGAAATAATATAAACATTGTGAAACTTGTGAAAAAAGAGGCTGTCCTTCGAATAAATGTTTCCAATTCGACTTTTATTTATTTATTTATTATTTATTACTTTGAAAAAAATTCCTTTAAGGGTTTGTACATCAGCTTGAAAGTTTATCACTCATACGTACTGTTACCTTTGATCAATTTTTTCTGTTTAATTATACAAACAGGTATTTTACTCTCATTTAATCATGGATTTTTTCAATTCATTCCATTCCATTTTATCGAAGATCCTAGGTGAAGTTGAAATAAAGGTTTTTTTAAGGTGAGCTGGAACACGTTATTAGAATTAATTATAAATAGGCATGTTTATTTTTCTCATCATTTTCTTACAACTAGCAACATGTTTTTATTAAAACTCTCTCAAAAATAGGATTTCGCACTACCTAACTTAAAATATGGCGCAGTTTTACAATTCAGCTTTTCCTCCAATTTAATTTGCTTGTTTTAGCCGTGTACCAGTGCGAGTGCTTAAAAGCCGCTTGCACATGATGTATTTGCTGTGCAGGTCAGTGGAAGTTCGGCTCTGAATCTCTAACAATGCCAACTAGTTGCCACTCACACAGATACTCACCCACACAGGCGCTGCGGCGCCCAAGCGCCATAAAGTATGCATCAGAAAAGCGTGAACGTACTGAGGCCCCGAGCCGAGCAGCTTGATAAATATTCAAAATTCGATGGCAACGGATATGCAGGATGCAGGACGAAAGGACGAAGGAACAAAGGGAAGCTCACACACCTCACACACAGATACAGACACAGATACAGATACAGACACACACATACAGTCGCACAAACGCTCCTTCGTTTGCATACTTGATTTGTGTGTATGTGCCAGCAATTTATGTGGCATTGAGAACTTTAGTAGATTTGACATTCTAACGCTCGCCGACAAAATATATGTATATGTATGTATGGAGAGGGTCGTAAATATGCCAGCAGGACGTGTAATTCGATTTATATGCATGGTCCATATAAAAATATGGCTCTCTGCACTCTGGCCCCCTTTAGAAATCGGCAATTGTCGCCTAACTAACTGCGTATGTATGGGCGGAATTAAAAACAAACATACATAAATCTGCATATAGAAATTGGGATCAAATTGTCAACGCTTAGTAGTTGAGGGCTTAAAAATACAACGGATCAATGGATCGGAAAAATACTTTGATAAAAGATTGGAAGCCAAGCTTACGGATTTACGAAATCAAAAAAGTACTTGCGAACTTAGACCAATTACAAATAGTTTGGAATCAAAATTATGCAATTTAATATTAAATAATTGAATAAAGAAGGTCATTAAAACAAAAAATCCTAATTCAAAATGCGAATTAACACATATAAAAATTTTAATAATTTAACTGCCTAATTAAAATTTTTTTTAAAATAACAAAATCATATAAATAAAATACTTACTTAATATTATTGGTTAATATTGTATACAAAATTGCAACTCTTTTTAAATTCAATTCAATTCATTCATTTTAAACATTTTCTATACTGTTTATTGCTTATACAATTTACTTTATTATATGTTTACTATAATTTGCTTCTCTTTGGACAAAATATTCGATTTGTAAAAGCTAAAGCTGTACAAGTGTGGCTTTGGTTTTGAAATTTAATAAGTAGAAGTCATGGAATATTAAATAACCCAAATTGATAAGCTGTTTAATGCGATATACTTAGTTGAAGAGTGCTTGAATTAATTAGTAATGTAAGAAAATGCTTAAATTTAATAACAAGGTGGAGATTGACAATCGAGATTCGAGGGAGATGCAATCAACAACCACTTTCATATTCCATGAATGCCCAAGGAAGTCAGTAATATAATTTAAGCTGCTACAGTTGGCAAGAATTAAGGTGAAAGGTGAAAGGCGGTGGGTAGCAATCAAAGTCGGAGAATGCTAATGGATAATTTTACACATGAACCTATTAGATGGAATGACAGGCACCTGAGTGAAGTGAGCAATTTGTACGGACATCACAGTGTCTTTGGTTAACCCAACTGCACACAGACCAAAATTGTGTGGCCAAAGGCCTGCAGGCTCAAACAATATGTACAGATACATATATACATCTTTTATATATATATATATATAAATACTCACCTTGTGTTACTGTCTTACCTTGATTACATTGATGCATTTCTACATCATTAAACCGTCTAAACACCATTAGCAAGGAGCCAAGATGTTGAGCTATGTGTGTTGTGCTTGTGTGGGTGTAAGTCAAGGATATATCTGCCAGGCATCCTTAAGCACACACACACACACTCACTAACCGTCTAGGGCTCTGCGTGTGTGAGCATCGCTTCCGGTTGAGTGCACCCACACAGATACAGAGGAGCCAACTCATTTGCCATTCCCTAATGGTAAATCAATGGGCTGACTGAACCACAACCTATGTCCTATGTCCCATCGCTATCCCTATCCCTATCCTTGCTGCCCCAGGAAGTCCAGCTGGCTCTTTGGGATCAGGATCCCGGATCCCTGCTCCGTCAGCCTGCTAAACGCGTTGATGACACTTGAATGAGTTTCGGTGTCTTTTGTCGCCGGTTTTTTTTTTTTTTGGCGGCATCTTACGCTAAATTGCACATATTATTTATACATAAGAATTCAACTGACCATAAGTTATGTATATTAGCTAATCGTCAAAGTTGCTTTCGGTGCTTTATGAACTTGCCCCCCACTTGGCCATCTGACGACCACATTTACCCATTCAATTTAACCTTCCGATGGGCAATCAATTCCCAGGGTTTCCGGACATGGATTCTATTATTGGACTCGTTATTTGCTTGGGCAGCCCGGGGCTATATTGATTTTGTATCAATTAGAATGTCATACGCATTTGATGTCCACATTCACGAATTTTATTTTAGAAGCCATTTCCTATCAAATTACTAAATTTATTTGATTTTAGTTCTATTTGAATATCATGTGTTTAAAAGTCAAAGAGTAGCGACTTTCATTTCCGGGCTTTCGTTTTTCAATAGGGCAGTTTTTAGTAATACATCATAATGTTAGATACATTTAACATTTTTTGAATAGGATAAATTAGGAAATGTTTTAAAAACTCAACTAACGCTACCTTTTAATCATAGGAAAACCGTCATTAACCATTTCGCTCCCAAAAGCTTTCTAAGCCAGAAACGCACGTTCATCTCAGACCCCTCACAAGGGTTAATAAAAATACCAGGTCACGCTTCTGGGGGCGAACTTAATGCTAAAGCATTAGGAGCGGCGAAGCCAATACAATTGTAACCCTTGGCATTGTTATGAGGCCATTAAATTCCAATTACACGTTAAGTTAACGCGTTAATGGCCAAGTTAATGCACTTGCATTGCCGTTAGCCCGATGATTCGCCACTGGGGGCGGGGCGACCCCCGAAATGACAAAGCGCCCCAAATACATTATTACATTTATATTTACTATATGCATGCAGTATAAAATGCTTTGTACATGAATTGGTGTTTTGGGTTCAAATGTTTTGTGAATGAGTGTTTGGTGAGTGTTGTTCCCTGTTCTTGTGTAAGTTAATCTTATGATTGGTAAGTCAAATGGGCTTAGAGCGAGACAAAAATATATAGAGTCATAATATGCACGCGGCAATTGCTGTATACACTTAGGATCTAGAGTTAAGATTACAATGAAGCGGACAATCCCAGCGCCTTGTCAGTGGATTGGGTGGATCGTGGATCTAGCCTAATCAGTGTATTAATACATAGCTTCAAGCCAAGTTTGCTTCTTGCTTTTGTGTCGGCTGGTTTTGGTCTTTGCATATCTAGAGTTGGGTTGGGTCATTGCTTAAACGATGCTGGTTGGCCCTTGAACTGGCCGTATTCGAACTACAGTCTGCTTCTGTTAACGACATCACATTGGTTCTTTCACAGAGATGGATCCTAGGGATCGTATATGTAGATCTTAGTAGCAGCACCAACTGGGCCTTTCCACCTCGCCGAGGGCAATGTGCTCAATGCTCCAGGGCGCCGTCTCCAGCCGTCCCACACCATTGGTCTTCACATCCTCGCCCTCCACCGCCAATCCTATATCAACGTAGGGCAGCCGAAAGGCAGCGTTTCCCGGGCTTCTGGCCAAGGCGGCCACCGTGTGGCTGAAGGCAGTGTTGGTGTTGGTGTAGGCCAGCGAATCACTCGACTCAAAGGAGCGCAGCGAGGGACTCTTGCCCTCGTCCGCCAGGCGAACCAATCCCTGGGCCGTGGAGATGAACACCTGCTCCAGTCCCTGATCCGTTTCCGTGGAGGTTTCGAAGTAGGTGGCCCCAATGGAGGTGGCAAACACAAAGGCCTCCTCCCTGGACACCGCTCGCTGCTGCTGCATATCCATTTTGTTTCCCACCAGCGTCAGTATCATCGGGTCCTGAACATTGCGATGCAGCTCCTGAATCCACGACTTGATCTCCGTGAAGGTCTTGTATTGCGTCAGATCGAAGACCAGAATGGCGGCATTGGCATTTCTATAATACATGGGCGCCACCGCCCTATATCGCTCCTGGCCAGCTGTGTCCCAAATCTACAAAAGAGAGAGAAAGTGACCACTGGTTAGAGTTCGTTCGCTTCCACTTGAACTTTAATTGAGTCATTCAGCGCTTATTCTGCAATTGCGGTTTTTATGGACGGGTTTTCCCACAGCAATAACAATCATATTCGATGTGGGATCCGTACTCCAGGTCTTTTCGAGGGGACTCCTCTTTATGCGCTTCATAAAAATTTTGGGGCAACGACATGTTCATTGGCGAAACTAAATCGAAGCACACAAAAACTCACAAAAGAAACAAAGAGCCCCGCATGCGAAACTAACAAGCGGAATCCGAAAACTATATCCTATTATGTATTCATACTTATTGTGCTCAGACGACGACTGTTTCTGCTGGTCTGGCGAAACTCACACCACGCTATGGATAAAGGTCAACTGGAAAGAAAACAAATCTGACCTGTTTCTTATTTCATTTGGTATGCATTAAAGAAGGCTCTTTACAAAAAGCTTTACTAATTTAAAGAACCTAAAGAAATATTCTGAACCCTCGACAGCCGGAGCAATAGTTTTTTACAAAGGTTATTCTAGGCTTTAAGAAAGCCAAAAAATAAACTACCTAAAATGAGAACAAATCCTGTTAGGGTAAAAATAGATCGGCGTTGGAAAGTAAACGTCCTGTTATTGTAGTGGCCATTGTTATATGGCTGCGTATAAAATCGAAATCACCCAAGAGTAAATATGGCAGCCGGGGCCAAGTGGGTGGTAACCCTTTTGCAATGCGGGAAGCTGCTGCCGCTCTCGTTTAGCTTATCAATAAACTATAAAAAAAAGACGAAAGCTCGCTTAAAAAAAAGGCGAATAACACACAAAGTGCAGCGGACGCAGAAATTGCAAAATAAAAAACAAATAAAGTGACCGAAACAGTGGGGCGTAGGCGGAGTTGGACAAAAACAGGACCCGTGGCGAAGCCAGTGGCGGAATAAACCCAGATTAGCGTTCCGGCAGCCAAGCCGGCAAATAGGATTAGTGGGCGTGGGGCAGTGGCAAATTCCTTTGGCTTTGCCTTTGGCTTCGGCTTTTTTACGAGGCAATTCCATTTGCGATTGCCCCCGAAAGAGTTGGGTGCACTGATACATATGCTGGCTACTGGCGGATACGCACTTGCAATTTAATTTTGACCTCGTCCAGGATGATGTTGCACGTGAAGAAGGACACGGCTATCGTGGGGACCTCGCTCTCACTCCGGTGCAAGGTGTTCTTTATGTACCTGATGACCAAACGGGTTTTGCCCACACCTGGAATAGACAAAAAAGTTAATCAGTTAATTGAATAATCAATATTTATAATTTCATAATCTTTTTTAAGGTATATTTTGGGATGTTTCCATGTTGGTAAGCTTGTAAATATAAAATATTTAGGCCTTTTGTGTCCTTTTGCAAAGGATTTTTATTATCAAACCCGATGTTTTTCTTATAAAAACCTTACCATATCAACTTTTGACTACCTTCTGCAATAAATAAATTAATTAATTGCCTATATTTAAATAGAAAAAAATGTTTTATCATTTTATTTAAATACAAATATATTTTGCTGTGTACTTGTGAGCCCTTTTTTGTTTCAAATATAATACCTTCCAGCTTATCAGCTTGAATTCAGTGAACGCGACACAGCGCACGCATTTATTGACCACTGATTAATCATGGCAAAGTAAGTAAAAATAAACAAAAATTGGAGACGCACCAGCCCACAGAAGGTGGTAAACACTGATAAGGAAATCGCGCACCAACCACGAGAGCCTTTGTTTTGAGCACACTTTTGCGGTTCAGAAAAGCCCCTCTATGACTGATCGGCCATTGAATCTGCCTCTATAGCTGCAGTATACATATGCACTGAATCATCCGATGATAATGGGAAGAACACATGTATATCTTGAGAAAAGTACCGCCTTTTTATCAATGCAGGTCTTTGTTTGGCGAAAATCAAGCACATATGTAGACAGGAGTTTATATGAAAGGTGTCTACCTATATACATAGGTGTCTAGGTAAACTTTACTTGACCTTGTAGCTAACTTAAATTGCTAATTCAACAGCCTACTACACTGGAAAAGCTTTTGCGTTGGGGTATAACTTGGAAATTATATAAGTGAATATTTTGAAAATTAAAATTTAAAATTGAAAATCCATTTAAGGTACATCCAAGCTTTGAAGAAATATTCGGAGAATTATCAACTGCCAATTTTAGACTATTTATGCCTATTCACGTTTAAAACTGACCTTGTCCTTTTAATACAAATGTCCTATAACAATATCTGTACTGTAAAATATCTTCTTAAATGGAAACTTCCTAAAGGGAACATCATCTTTAAGTGTAGATTTCGTCAGTGGTGGAATTCCGGGGACAGATAAGCCGGATCCCAACCAGACACTCCGGCTCTTCAGCCTTTCTTCAGCATCAACCCGATTCCAGAGTCCAGATTGCAGGTTCCAAATCCGGATTCGGATTCCCAATTGGAGGGAGTGCAGTTCAAGGCTGCTGCTTATCGGCTCACCCCGAGTATTAAATTCTTATCACTGGGCAATTACAGGAATTACTTGCATTATACGGATCATCGGGGCTTATGAATGGAACCCAAAGAGGCATTAAAATGGAGGTCAGGGCGTGTAGTCTTACCTCGCGAGCCTAGAACAACCACTTTGCCCTCAATTCCGCGCATCTTCGCCGAGATTAGCGGGTTAATCGCATCGCTTTCGTTGGGTTAAGTGACGTTTTCCGTAAAATGGATTAAAAGATGATGTGTTATTGGCTGGTTGTTGTTGTTGCTAGTAGGGCCACTAACTGAAAAGCGATAATTATAGCCTTTTCACGGCCCTCCACGTACAGTCTCTTGGTCACAACTGAATTTATCGCACTCGGTGGGGACTTTCGAAAGGGACGCTACGATTTAAAGCTCACAGGCAGCAGCAAAGATAAAAGATTTAATAAATTTAAAGACTTGTTGTTATTGTGCCATATACGAAAAACAGCTGATTACCAGGGCTGACACTGCCACCAGTGGCGATAGCTGATGTCACCGATAGTACAAAAACTATCGAACCAGCAAAAGACCACAAAGGTGGTTTTTTAAATAAATTATTACAACTTTTTAAATTAATAAATTAATTAAATGCTATTTTCCAAAACTTAAAGGGTATTAGAAATTGTATTTAGCTTACGAAAGAATATTATTTTTAATCTCTAATTCTGCAATGCAGTTAAAGCTCAATTTATTGTTGGATCGTTGGATCAAACGTAGCTTACCTTTTTAATAAGGAAACTGTATGATTGTTGATAAGTTTGATATTTATGATACTCTTTTTCTAATTCTTAAAAACATAAACTAGTTCACATGCCTAATCATGCTTATAGAAATACAAATACTTAATACATATCTTTCTTATAACTATAACCAAATATTTAATACGCATCAAAAGTCACAACCGTGATCACCGCTTGGTGACCGCCGGCCGATAGCAAAACTATCGCCCATCACTAAGGGCATTTCACAGACGCGTTAGTACCACCGCCAAAATCGGGCAGATGTTCCTGCATAAGTAGATTTTTAACAACAGTGTTTTACAACTAAATTAGCTAATTAAAGGTGTTTTAAGTAAAAAGTTAGAATGAATTAAGTACTTAAAGGTCGCGCGCACAACTGGACACTTCGGAGAGGCTCGAAGCGTGCGACTCGACCGCGATAAATGCCCGCAAAACTTGCACTTCTACGCGCGTTTTTCGCTTGGGCGGCTTAGTTTTCCCACGACCTGGGAAAAGTGCCACATTTCCAAAAGGTAAATGCACTTTCATCAAGATTGATTGGCGGCGGAGATAAGGCAAATGCCGCCTGTGTACTTTCGCTTTCGTTTTCCCGGGTTTAGTGGAGCTCCCTGAGGGCTCATAGAGCTCCAAAAACTGCAACGAGCCTGTACAAAATGCCGCGTGCCTAAAATAACCACAGGTCATAAACTACAACAAAAAATCTATTTTTATTTAAAGAATGGCCACCAGCAACTTGATTAGGAATAAAATAAACAACAGCTACGAATCGGAGCCTTCTACAGGAAGCGGGGTAAGATTAATTGCTATCCTTACTAGGTTAAAGTTACTGAAGATCCTCCAATTACAGTCTTCGCTCAGTGAAAACAATGAGGGCCATATATCTGACGAGGAGCACATGAATCTGCCGTATCTGATGAAACCGAAACCACTGAGCAACCAACCGAGTAACGATACCCCGACGCCACCCAACCAGAAGCCAAGCAGCCAGGAATCCCAGTTCCTTGGCTTCGGAGACAGCCCATATGGCCAGGTGAACAAGCGTCTGTATGGCTCCCAGCTGCAGAACCTCAAGCTGCCCGAGGTTGAACCCCCTGCCGTCCGTCGCCCCTCGCCGGGCAAGATTGTCTTTCCCCGGTTCTACGACACCCTCATCGAGGAGAACAGCTGCAATGCCGTGGACATGGCCGTGTCGGTGGCCATCACAGCCACCACGACAACGGGCAGCCTCTCCTTCGATGGCAAAATCAAAAGTCTGACTGCGAGACCTGAGGATCAGGAGAAGCCAGGACCCTCCAATCCCCGACTCTCCACCGTTCTGGAAACCTCTCTGAACACATCGCAGAAGTTCAATAACGAACGATCGCCCGATCTCTTTGCCGACAGCGAAGAGGAGGGAGAAAACGATGAGCAGGTGGAGAAGGAACCCGCCACGAGGCTGGAGGATCTGCCCGAGGTGCTAGAGGAGTCGCAGTGCACTAGCGATGTACGTGCCCGCTGCTCGCTGACTGGCCCCACCGAGTCCAGCTTTGTGGACGAGCAGACAATGGACATGTCGGCCACCCAGCTTAACGCCAACGATCCCCGATCGCATTTCTTGGAGAACTGCAGGCGAGAGCGGGAACTCTATCGGCGGATACGGCGCTGCCTTCAGGGAGTCCGTCCGCCGCCCACGGTGACCACGCCCGATGTGGACGTCATCAAAATGGTGCTTAGCATGAAGACCAACGTACTCAACTTTCTCGCCAAGGATGCCCCAGCCTCAACGCCCACAATTGAGGACAGTGGCATTAGTGAAACCAGCTCGTTGTTTCGACCCACCCACAGTCTCTCAGAGGCTCAAAACATGGGCTGGCGGGAGGTGCTTGGCGTGAGACATCATGGACTGAGGTAAGACCTTCGAGTAATATGCTTTTCTTACTCAAAATAACACTTGTGCCTTCATAGCTACAATCTGAACAAGGCTGCCGAACAAAATGAATACCTCAGCATGTCCGTGGTGGACCGATATGTGGGCGTGGAAACCGCCACTTCCTATGTTCGTTCCCCCTCGAGTGCCAAGAAGCGAAACATGCGGATGAAGTGAGTAACTAAATAGATTACCCTCAGATCGCTATACTTATTAAGCCCAACTCTCCCCAGAATGTTAACCCAATCGCCTGGAAATCGCCTAAGTCACCTGGCCAAGCGTCGTGCCATATTTTCATCTGCAAATCTGGCAACCAACTCACAGAAGCTCAACAGCTCAATTGGACCACAAATAGTACTGGATAAGAAGTGTGTTCCTTAAATGATTTCCAATCCAAACCCAAACTATATTATATGCAATTCATTTACAGAAAAGCACGAAATAAACGTAAGGCCACGCCCAAACGAAAGACGCCGGGCAGCAAGAAGAAAGGTATGTTTTGTGATAAGATAAGCTAGTGGATTTCGAAAATTAATAATATGTTTTTTTAAGCCCGCAAGACGCCATCCTCATCCGCCCGTAAGCACCTCTATCGCACCGATCTCATCAAGCCAGGACCTTCGAGAGAAACCTCCAAGCGTGCCTTATTCCAAAGCCCGGCCAAAAACCTCCAGCAACAGCAGCTTATGCCGCCCAAGCCACTCTTCAAGCCGGAGATTGCGAATCGCGTGGAACGATCGAAGCGGGCTCTCTTTTCGCCGGACCACCAGGGCGGTAGTAATCAGCTGGAGTCACTTCTGAAGCGGAAAAGGAACGCCTGCGATGATGAGGACTCCGCTGATATGGCCAGCCAGAGCAGCAAACTGTTCCGCGCGGAGAGCAGTGGGCCTAGTGGTTTGACGCCTCGCGCTCTGAAGATCAAGAGTCAGAGCTTCTGCATTGGAGCTGGTTCCTCCACGGCGGGTCTTCAGCTGAAGTTGACGCAGCAGGTGGCTACTCCCGCTGGCCAATCGCGGCTCAGTCTTGGACTGAGCGGCAGCAGTAGCAACCTGGTAAGCGGCTCCTTCTCCCTTGCAAGCGGTACGCCTCTGGCGAGTAAACTACAACGGGCTCAGTCGGAGATGTGCGCCACGCCGAACAGCAGTATGACGGATAACCAGCGAAAGGTACATTATAAAAACAATTTATAAGCAACATGGCTTATATTTTATTTCCATGCTAGCGATTTGTTTACTATAAGAGTCATAACTTATTATTTTCATTGCCACAGAAACTGCTTTGGGCTGTGTCGCAGGCACTGCAGGAGAAAAAAATTACTCCGAAGCACGAGCATTTCCGTCAGCATGCTGCCGACCTTACGCGCATTGTGAAGCGCATCTTCCAGGAATTCTACCTGGGCCACTCGTCCAGTAATAGCGAAACCTTGCTAAGGTGAGTTCGGGATCCGGATAATCCTGCTATACGCTTTATTAAAACTCTACGTCTTCGGCAGGCTGGCCAAGAAATTCGCCTTTAGCGTTATTGCGGGAAAGAACGCGGATGACATTTACCTGCAGGCGCGAAGTCAGGAGAGCGAGGCCAAGCGGTTGTCGAGCACCCGCCTTTCGGGCTACATCGGTCCCGAGGAGTTTGCCCAGCGTAAGCTGTTGCTTTCGCAAACATCAGTAGCAGGAGCAGTGGCCGGCTCGGCTCGTTCGCTGCACAACATCTTTGGCAGCGAGAACTCCATTGATTCATTTGGCCTGAGTCAAATGAGCCTGCCGACGAACACCTGCTTGGATACGCAATCGAGTATAGTGGACCGCATTTCGGAGGATCTTTTCTGCAAGGAACGGCAACCCATACGGCCCAATGCCACGCTGCAGAACAGCTCGTCGAAGAGCAACCTGGGCGGACTGGCGCTGCGCGAGAACATGGACTGCGAGTCGCGTCGGTCGGCGCAGAAGAACTTCACCGGCAAGGACCAGCAGAACATCAGTCCCTACTTTGGAGGTGGAGGAAGTAACGGCTCGGCCCGGAAGTTCCAAATGCCACCCGTGGGAAACAGCAACAACTCTGGCGGCAAGGCCAAGCGGCAGATTTCCTTTGACTGCTAAGACAGTAGAGTTGAAGAGATAATTGTTTAAAGAACAAGTGCTTACAGCGGCAATGCATCGGTACGATATCTAGATACAAATATGTTCCAAAATCCATTCCATCCGGAAAATGTCGGGATTGGCAAAGGAGCAACCATATGTATAATTATCTTATTCGCCAACGTAAGCAGAAAGTTTTCACCGTTTATTGTTTCAATTATTTTTTGGTTGTTTTAGCTTAATTTATTTAACTGCCAGGTCTCTTTAAAAAACCAATACTTTACATATAATGGCAGACAACCGTATCAATAGGTATATGTAAAATACATCTTGTATAGATCTTATAGATCGCCTTCCCCTAGACTCGCCCAAGACTTTTGCGTGAACTCAAATTTAGTTAAAATTCAACTATTCAATTTTTTTTTTAACAATGGCATATAGGATCTATATGGGATTTATTTTATGCGACTCAAGTTTGATGAATGCAATATTTTCCACTGAAGTTTAGATGTATTAAGAACAGTTTGTGCTTAAAAATTACAAATTTTAACTAACTAAATCGCGTGTGTACTCAATACAACTGAAATTAAGCTGAAATCAAGTCCTGTAAGAGTGTAAACTGAAATTAGTATAATAAAAGCGCCCCAATCAATAGTAACCGCTGCGATGAATGTATCGTCTTACTAAACCAAAAGAGACGATGTGAAATATGACTGCCACAACCATGAGGCTGAAGCAATCCAGCCAGTAGGTGTAATCAGCGGTGCGATAAGAACCCTGCTGAAGGACCTCCAAACCGGTCTTTATGCAAGGATGGTCCTCGTTGACGGGACAATCTGAAAGGGGTAATGGGAAACCATGATTAAAATTGTTTAATATTTCTATATTATTCATGAAATTGTTAAAAGCTCACCGATGTTATCGATGTCAATCCAGAATTTATACATCAGTGCCTCGTTGGAGTAGAAAAAGAGTGACAAGTACTTCAAGCCAGGCACCGTATCCACATTCATGTAGGTTCCACCAAAAATTAGAAAGATCAGATCAAAGGGCGCTGCGCATTCGGAGGCCATCTTATCCGACTCGAAAAGGCTGGAGAGGAAGACCCCGTAGCCGACGGCTGCCACCGCGGATAAGCTCATGAGGAAGCCCATACTTAAGTACAGAAGAAAGCCACGTGTGTAGTAGATGGAGGCGTAAATCACCGACAGGAAGACGTATCCTTTAAAGAAGGCCACCGGAACAAAGGAGAGCACGAGGGCCACGTAGTAGGCGGACAAGCTATAGGTGCCCTCACCAACCTCCCTTCTGATAATCGGCAGAGCGGCGGGGAATATATAAGTCACTCCATAACTGAACGTGAAGATCATCTGTAGGAGGATACATTAAAATGGAAGGTATGGAATGCAAAATGCTCAGAAGGTACAGACCTCATTGCTCAGCATGAAGATGGAGCCGCCTACATCCTGAACTGTTCGCTGAGTAAGTCCACCGATTCCGGAATACATGAGGGATAATGTGACAGCAGTGATCTGTAGTTGGGGATAATTAATTAGAATTTCTTTAGATCAAGTGTAAGTTACACTTACCATGAAAAACCCAAAGGCTATGAGGCCACTCTTGATATTTCGCACATCCTCAGTCATGAATCGCACCATTAATAGGTACACCTGATATACCCAGCGTATTTTCTTGCTGAAATGGTGAAGGGTTTGCCAAGTGTTTATTAAATAATATATTATAAAGGGTATACCATTTAGTACTTACAAGTTCTGCACATGTTTTAGGTAATCCCCACTGTAACTGCGGGCTAACAGCCAGCTTCCGCTGTAGAGTCCATCCGTCTCGTGTTCGTACTTCGCCCGGAGCACAGCCCCAGCATTTTCCTTCCCATCCTTATCGGCCAGGGTTTTCAAGTAGAAATCAGCGGGATTGCAGTTCAGAGGAAGTTCGTAACCCAGGCTAAAAAAAAGTATGTGATTATTCTATACTATATAGAGTTTCAAATAGAAAATCCAACTCACTCTGTAAAGAACTTGGCCGCCTGTTCGGTGCGTCCCTGGTAGACTATTCTACCGCCATCCATCAGGATAATGTGGGTGAAGAGCTCGAAGATATCCGACGTGGGCTGGTGGATGGAGCAGATGGCTGCCTTCTTATGGGTTCCGTTGGGGCTATTGTTCAGGACTCCCAGTGTCGGGAGTTCCCGCATCGTCTGTAGCAGACTCTCATGGGATTCGCCGACGATCTCCATTTCGATGGACTTACTTCCACTGCCACTAGTACTGCTCTCTCCACTGGGTGTCTCGAAGGAGTCCTCGCCGTAGACCTGATTCAAGGAGTGCTTCGCAATCCGTCGCCTCGTGCACAAGTGCCTCAATGTTTTGATCACCGAGTAGGCACTGAAGCTGTCCAATCCAGTAGTGGGTTCATCGCAGAACAGGAATATGGGATCGGTGATCAGCTCCTCCGCCAAACTGAGTCGCTTTCTCTCTCCGCCTGACAACTGCTGAATGCGGGTGTGAGCCGAATCTCGCAAACCCACTGCCAGGAGGAGATCCGCCACTCTTTGTCGCTTCTCCGCCTTTGTGGTGCGGCGGTGCATCTTGAAATGGGACTGGGAAGAACAGGTTAATCAGTCGAACTATTAATATATTTATCTAAAAAAAATTCAGAAGGAAAAAAGCTAGGATCATATGTTCTCAGTTTAAGAATTTATCTTCTTACTTATTTGAGAAGAAACATTCTTGAAATTAAGAAGAAAGAACTTTCAAGGTTAATTTTCAGAAAAAATAGAGATGAAACTGTTCTTGATTTTGTTTTTCAAGTTGGAAGTTTTCTTGAAAACCTAGAAAACAATTGGATTTTTTAGAAGCTCAGATTCATTCGATCTTGCTGACTTTTTAGTGATAACTTATATCTGGGGTTAACCTTTTCTACATGCAATTTAATATATTTTCTAATACATTTTTTTGAATATTATTATTATTTAATGGAAAAAATGAAATACGAATTTAAATCAAGTAAAGATTTTATATATTACAGATATGTGGGACTTATTATAAAAAGGACCCACCATAAAGTACAGATGTTCGTAGGCGGTAAACGTCTTCACATTGATCTCGAACTGAGGCAGAAAGCTGGAGATGCGCGTCATCTGATGCCGTTCCATGGCCATGCCGTTTAAAACCACATCCCCGGTCAGGTTACCACGCAGCCGTTGCGAAATCGCCGCCAGCAACGTGGTCTTACCCGCACCGGATCCGCCCAAGATGGCGATGAGGTCGCCGGTCTTCATGTGCCCGCTGGCTGCAAATCAAATCAATCGGAGACGAACCGCAAATCAGTCCCATTCCCATCGATAAATCCACATCCGAAGCATTGACTTACCATCTTGGAGGATATTTATCTCCCGCTTCTTGCGGCACTCGTTCCAGAAGCTGTAGTTGCTCTGCTCCTGGGCGGGCACATAGTAGTTGAGGTTTTTCCACTCCAGGCACAGCGATGGACCTCCCTGTCCCTGACCCGACGAGCTGCCGGATTCCTGCATTTAAATCCTAATTGCTGGGGGTTCAGTCACCTCTGATTATAAACTTTGTAGTTCTGACTGTTTGATCTTCCGACTTATCGCCTCCAGTGCAGGCTTATCTTATCTGAGGGTTCGCCGTCTACAATGTATTTGCATATCTACCCGGGATCTTTGGGGAGAGAAACCTTAAATCTGTCACGGGGAATGGGGATTCGGAATCGCGGTCAAACACAGTCGACTGTTCGCGTGGAAGACTGAGCGGCAACTGGGCAACGCCGATGCCGGCGACATGGTTTTCTACCCCCAACAGATGCATCGCCCACCTCTGGCCCCCATCCCATCCATACCCCCCGAGTAACATTAAACTTTTGACCGCATTTGGGTTGCCAGCTAATTGTCGCTTATCAATTCACATAGTCAAATGGAGGCAGTTCAGCGGTGTCGGCCAAAGAGAGGCGGTCGTCGAAGTGGTGCAGTCGGCTCTTGAGGTGGTTCGCCTCCGGTTTGCGGTCGTCTCTTCGCCAGCACCGCCTCAGGCGGCCAAAAACCACGCGGCGGAGAGTAAAGATGTCCAGCAGCAAGTTGTAGATGAGCACATGCCCCATCTCCACCAGTCCCATCACGCTGACGCCCACGAAAAGGGCCAGGACTCCTCCGAAGGATACTGGAAAGAGTAAGTGACATTAGATGGAATAATACAAAAATTGTATATATTTAAGATCTTGTAATGTTACTTAAGAAATTTAACTTACACATTCCATACAAACAAAAATTAGAAGAGAAATATCAAGATCAAGATATATTTAAGATCTTGTAATGTTACTTAAGAAATTTAACTTAAACATTCCATACAAACAAAAATTAGAATAGAAATATCAAGATCAAGATATGATCAATGCTAATATTAATATCAGTATAAAACTTATCCTAATCCTAAAAAAATTATAATCAAAACATCACATTAACATACATTTTTTTAACAGGATATCAATTAGAGCTTTAACAATTAAGATATTGTATTATTGACTATCAAATTTAGTATTCTATTATATTTCTAGAAATGTTAAGATTGAACTTTAGTAAACTCACCTACTAAGTCTTCAAAACTGTAAACCACATCCCGTCGCATGCGGACTTTAGGAGGGATCAGATCCCAGCGGAAGCTGGAGGTGGCTGTCTCACTGCTGGCCACCTCCTCGTTGTTCTTGACGCCCCAGGAACTCTTCTTGACCGTCTGCATGGTGTATTCGATCTCCGTGCAGGTGGAGGGGCACTTGCAGATGTGCAGTGCCCAGATGGGCCACTTGAAGTCCAACAGGCACTCGAATCCGGCGGGATTGCAGCTGGGTCCCTCGACAAACGGATAGAAGAAGGGCACGCAGTTGCACATCTCCAGGGCCATAACCGCTCGACATCGGGCCAGGCACAGGGATTTGCTGTAGATCTGTTTATAATATTAAAGGTGGATAACGGATTCAGTAGTAAATGTTTTTAAAAAGTAAAAAACAAACTGATTTCAAATCGTAATCTTAATATAATACGAATAAAATGTTTAAAAAGTTTCTTTTAAAAATAGAAAAGGTGATTATAAGATAAAAAAATCTTTATCAGGTAAATAAATGAATAAAAACTATAAATCTTATATAAATACAATAGCACGTGCTTGGCTAAAAGTTTATAATTTTCATAAATTCCAGGCATTATGCATGGGAGTTTATGAGGTACATTTGAGTTTCTTGCACTGATACGGCTTATCAGAGACTGCGTTTCTATTTGACTCGAGAAATTTGTTTATTTGCCGAACCGAAACGCAGGGCATCGCTCCAATACCAGAACATCTTCGCCCTGATAAGGTGGATTATATGCACAGAAAGAAAAAGTTCCAGTATCAAATTAATATTAACTGGAAGCATGTATAATTTTTACCATTGTATGTTAAATGTAAACTAGACATTAAAAAGAGCACCTTTCCATTTTCCTCTTTGTAAAATGTAGTCTAGTCTATAGTTTTTGTTTTGAAGTGAGTGTAATTTCTTATTAATTTTTTTATTAGTGTACATATACCTTTAGGTTGGATGTCTCCTCATTGTTGAACACACACTTGCGTTGCGCCACACTGAGTTGGCGTAAATTTTTCGATGCCCTAGAGACGGGAGAGCATATAAATCAATCTCTTTATGGAGGGTCTGTCTGGATCTAAATCTGGGGTTCTGGTCTACTTACACCGTTTCTAGCACCTTGAACGAGGCCGTTATCTCGTCGGATTTGTGCAGGGCCACAATGTTCGCCTCTGTGGCCGAAACCTCAAATGGCGAGTGGACGTCTATCTAAAAGGTTGACTTAATATTTTCGTTACAGTTCCTAACAATGGAAGCTATTGTGCACCCACCACTCCAGTGCTTTCATACAGATCCATTCGAATGTAGCACTGCTGTTTGCCATACTGGCAGGATAAAGGTTGCGGCATCAGCTCGTAGGCAACGGGTCTGAAAAGGAGGAGGATCCATGATGGCAGGATAACTTTAAATATCCCCATTCTAATCCCAGACTCACTGGCCACTCAGCACCGTGGACATGGGCGAATTGATGGCGTAGCAGGATCCTCGTTCTGTCATCACCCTCTGCACATGGACTTGGAATCCAGAGTCGAAGCTGCTGATCACCTGCTCGAAGGGTCGATCCACCCGCTGGATCATCTCGTAGAGATCTATTTGATCGAAGCGTTCGTCCTCCGAAAACTTAGCCAGTTCGGCGTAGTTGCCCGCCGTGGCATTCACCACCGCGTAGAGGAAGTCCATAAAGTAGAAGTAATCCTCGTCAATAATGGACACATTCCACACCTCCTGGATATACTCATTGGCCTTGAAGGAATCGATGTGGTCGTAGTAGCACAGGGTGACTGCCGGCAGGGATCCATTCCATCCACGATAATCCCGATCCACGGAGATCACAGTGGGTGAGCTGAAGTAACGCTCCAACTGGAAGCGACTGAGCACCAGTGCGGCAATCACACTGCTGATGACCACCGCCAGCCAGAAAAGGCGTTCCAGTAGGTGAATACTCCGATTGACGCACAAACTCAGTGCCAGGAGACCCGTTTCAGCTCCTGCCTGAGCCACCACATCTCGCAGGCGACCGGAGTAACTTACGCAGCCAGCCAAGAACATTCGAAGGTAGGCCAACAGTCCTCGGAGGATCCTGCCGGATATTCCCCTAAACCAGAGTCTCAGTCGCTGGTTGGACATTCTTTCATTGAATGAAAATAAAAGGTTGTTTTCCACGGCTTTTATTTAAATAAGACTACTTGTAACCCTTTTTCGATTTCAATAAGCTATGGGATAAAAGTCCTTAACACTGGCATATCTACCAAAAACTAATACACTCTAAAGAAAACTAAGAGCTTATGAAACATATTTATTTATTATTCTATATCATTTCTTGTTTATTTGAATATGTTATATCTTGTTTGAAATTTTACTTAACTTATTACTAATATTAATTAAATAAATAAAATATAGATTAACAGATATTTGAGGTTTTGATAATAATTATTTGATACAAATATTATGAATCAAACATAGATAGATTTAAATTATGATATCCGTTCCTTAAAAGTAAACCACCTATCTCCAAATCTTATAAAATTATAAGACAACTATTTATACTATTGATATAATAATACTATTATAAAATTATAAGACAACTATTTATACTATTTAAATTATAGGGTAATTCTTGTTTTGATCTACATATTTTTGTTCACTCAAATGTAAACCCAATTGGATCTGTTGAGGGCAACTCCCATTAGCGATTTATTGCCCAGACCGATTTGTATGAGGAAAATGACAATGGCCATCACGACCCCGATAAACTGTCGATGGACAAAGGCTGTACATTAATTGTGGCAACAAAAGGGTTAATTGGCGACTTACCCCTCCCAAAGACAGAGTGTCCAATGTCACGATTCCACAAGCTTCCAGGGGTTGGTCAATACTGGTCTGGAGTTGCAGCAGAAAACGATTAATGGTCCTTTCCAGGTGGGAGCTACACACCTCCAACTCATTGATCAGCTGACAGAGGTTACATTTCTGGGAATATATGTATGTATCAAAGGGTATTCCACTTTAAAACTATAGTGATTACCTGTTCCAGTATCTGCTCGTTTACCGCTAGGATAAACCATATACGACCTCCATGCATTACCAACCAAAACAGGCGATACACTACCAACTTTGATTCTTCCCATAGGGGATTATCGAAGAAATTAAAAAGAAAGTAGAGCTCTACACAAAAGCTAATCAAAGAATTTATCATGTTTAGGAGCAAGTAAAGACCAAATCGGGATAGTAACTCCTTGTGGATTAGATCTATACGATTGCAGGTTGACCGCATCTCTTCGATAAGCAAGGAAGTTCCTCCACCTGCGTCCACGAGAACAGCAAAGGCGGATTCGTATCCGGCATCCAATTTGGTTATATCCCTCGAGGGTCTCTGTCGCAACTTCAAGTCTTCAACAGATATACTCATCTGCTCCAGCAAAAGGCAAAGGAGGTGCAGAGGTAGGGCATACTGGAGTACCCCAAGACTCATCATTAAAGCAGGCAGATTATAGACACTGTTACTATAGAAAGTGGACCAAATATCAAAGTTATAGTTAATCATATCCACCACAGAACACAAGACATGGAAAACTATAACCGTCACCATTAGATGAAGAGTTCTCTGACCCTGTTTCTTATAGACAATACGAATAGCTTTGCTTTCGAGTCCTCTAATCAGGCGATGAATCTGCAACTCCACTTCATAAGAACGGGGAGAATTTAATACAGCATAGTAAACCAGGATGGCAATAGTCGACATGTTTCCCGGAAACTCCATCAAGTAGAGTAGTTTTTCGATGGTGGGCATATCCAATCTGAATTCCACTAACTTACAAATGCTTCCTATGCAGATGTATAAAAGTAGAAACAGGCACCAAAGAGAGTGGAGCCAGCGGAGAAATCCCCTTCTTCCACTGGGAAATACACCCAGAAATCGGTTGATAGTCAGCAGGAGATTCACCCAATACGAACTGTCCATCCTGAGGTCTTTACAATTAATGATTAAAAGTGATTAAAGGAGTTTACTTTTAATTGATGTGATTAATGATTGGGTAGAAGGTCTTGACATGAATGGTTAAATGGTTATAAGGAATTATAAATCCTGAACAGTTATAATGTGGAGCTTGAAGAAACCGCTCACGAAACGTCGCAAACTCAAAGCTTGGTTAAAGGAAGGGTAAAGAAAAACCAACTAAAAAAGTTCCTATAAACCTTATTTCTAGACCTTGCAGACCATCTTCTTACCACCTGCAATATGTGGAGAGGTTCACGCAGCTTCATAATACCCTTCACTGGTTACTACTCATCTCCGTTCTGGCAAATACAGCACCTATTACTATTCTTCCCGGCTGCCCCAATAGATTCTATCGATTGATCCATCTAATTTGGATGATCATTTGGTATGGGAACTTCGCCATGGCATCCTACTTTGAATTCATGCTCGTCACTATACACAGAGTTTCACTGGATCGCTACCTAAATTCCATTGAATCTGCAGTCTATGTGATCCATATATTTGTTATCATGCTTCTCACTTGGCAATGGAGGAACTCGGTTCCAAAAGTCATAGAGAGTATTGTAAGATCGGATATGGATAGGGGTTATGCCATAGATTATCCGAGAACCAAGAGGTTTATTAAGCTGCAGCTGTTTCTGGTGGGGATTTTCACCTGTCTGGCCGTTATCTTAGATGTCTGGAGTCAAAAATTTGTGATATCTAAAACGGTTTTGAGTATTAACAGCTATGTGCTACCCAATATCATGAGCAGTTTATCCTTTATTCAGTACTACCTGCTGCTCCAAGGAATCGCATGGCGTCAGAGGAAGGTAACCGAAAACCTGGAGCGGGAAATATTACACTTACTTAACCCTCGGAAAGCGGAGGTCCAAAGATTTCGCCTGCACCACGCAGATCTGACCAATTTTACCAGATTGGTGAACCGCACTTTTCAGTATTCTATTGTACTCCTCTTTGTGGGATGTTTCTTGAACTTTAACCTGGTCTTGTTCCTGGTTTATCAGGGCATAGAGAATCCAACGTTGACCGACTTTGTCAAGTGGCTTTACATGCTCCTCTGGTTGGCCATGCACTTGGGAAAGGTTTGCAGCATCCTGTACTTTAATCAAAAGATCCAGAACGAGGTGAGATGTCTTAAAGTTCTATCTAAACTATTATAATTTATTACTATTTTAGCAATCCAAGTGTTTGACCTTATTAAGTGGCGTCTCGTGCTCTGGCAACGATCTTCAGGATACTATTAACCACTTTATTCTTCAAATGCGAACGAATATACGACAGCATGTGGTGGGAGGAGTAATAGATCTGAACCTCAAATATTTAACAGCGGTGAGTTTGCCTCCTTTACCATTATTTTAATAAATATATTTATAATTTGTTTCCCAGTTGCTAGTAGCCTCTGCTGATTTTTTCATCTTTCTGCTGCAATATGATGTCACCTATGAGGCTTTAGCTAAATCGGTTCAGGGAAATATTACCAAAAATTAAAATGGATGTTTAACTTATATTCTTTTTAGAAAAATTAATAAATATGATAATGAAAAGTGTTTATTTTAAATATTAAAGAAAACACTCCATAATTTAATATGGTTACCACAAAAAATATTAACATTCTTATTTCATTAAGGAAAATACTTATATTTATAACGATGCTAAGCAGTTCAGGATTATTAAACTAAAAATTAAATATAGTTTTTTTGAGGTCTGTACCTTCGCTCAACTTTAAAAACAGCGCCTTTATTATCGATGAACTTATCGATAATTCACAGGGCGCAGGTTAAGCGTGCAACCCTGTCTGCCAATCTTGAGTATCGTTTCTTGTTTTTTTGCCAAAATAACTATAATTTTGCTGACATGTGCGACGTTGCAACAGTGCAAAAGATTGCCAATTGCCTGGGCGTGAATCCCGGCAAGGTGCAGCTGAACGAGGAGCAGGTATAGCTGACGCAGTTGACCCCAAATCGAATAATGCTCACGGCCCCTCCAATTTATTTTCTGTTGTGAAGGTCGTAACGCGCACGAGTGGCCAAAAGAAGACCGTGGCCGGATTCGCCACAATCCTGGAGAGCTTGGCCAGCGAATCCAAGTCGGAGACGGCCCAGAACAGCAAGGTGTCGCGGGAGGTGGAGGCCCAGGTGTACCAGTGGATCGAGTTCTCCGTTCTCTACGTGGCGCCCGGCTCCAAGGACAAGCACGTGTCCAAGCAACTCCTGGCCGACTTCAACAAGCTCTTCGCCAGCAAATCCTACCTGGTGGGCCACTTCATCACGCTGGCCGACCTGGCCGTCTACTATGCCATCTACGATCTTGTGGTGAGTTTATCTAAGATTATTACTAATAAGTAGGGGTTTATTGTGACCAGGAATAGTGTATCCCAGCTTGTAAGCTTTATTTTATGTCAACTAAAGTGATTCCCAGCTAAACAGACCATTATATCATAAAGATACCATGGATAAATGGAGGTAGACTTGTGGTTATTGTAGCAAACTGAAGAAAACTAGCTTAGATTTGTTTTAGAATGATCGAAGAATAGTCTGGGACCTTTAAAAAAAATGATAACCCTTGTTGGATAATGTATATAACATATTAATTAGGACCCATACATCTAGACCAGGTTCTTTCAAAATATAAAAATTAAAGATAATTAACCTTTAACCTATTAATTTTTTTAACCATATATCCAAAACTGTAAATTTTCTCCTTTTTTTAATATACGGTTAGATTACATTTCCCGAATCTTTAATATCTATAAATCCGACATATGAAAGTTAAATTTAAAAAGATTAATATATGTCCATTACTAAGGTGTCTCGTACTAGTACATATATAAAAACGGAACTGAAAACTTAATTTCCAGAAACATTTCCCATCACTTATCTATAATGCTAAATTAACCCCTGTCAATCCTTTTAGAAATCCCTCTCGCCTGTGGACAAGGAGGCCTATCTGAATCTCTCCCGCTGGTTCGATCACCTCCAAAACCGCCCGGAGGTCCACCAGGGCGAGACGCTGCTGAACTTCACCACCATTTACCTGCACGGCTGGGCCACAGGCACTCACATCTAAGCCCACCACGGAACTTCTGCATCCATTCACGTCACAAATGCGACACTTAAGTTATTTATTTCTATTGCATTTTTCACAATGTAGTTTTGTGTGTGATTATCATTTAATGCCAATGAGAGAGTTCAGCGTTGGAATATGAAGAATCGTTATTGTACCCACATTACGAGTTGTTATTTTGGTAATCGGACAGATCTCAGCCGTAGCTCCGAATCACATGCCCTTGCGTTGCGTCGCCGGTGCAGCGTGGGCTGTGTAGCAGCGACTCCTGCTGCGCCAACATCAGTTCGCCTGGACTTCGCGCGGCGAGCTGAGGGAGTTGCCCAGGTCCGTGGGCTCGGTGCACTTCCACAAGCCGTAGGTCTTGCCCACGGTGGTCTGCCACAGCCGTAGAGTGCCGTCCTCGGAGCCGCTGGCGTAGAGCTCCCCATCGGGGCTGAATTTCACGCTGTGCACGGGTCCAAAGTGACCCTTGAATGATTCTGTAAGGAATTAAATTATTAAGTATCAAGATTACATTAAGTACACATGGCTAACTCCCTACCAATTTCGTTGCCTGTAATATAATCGAATTTGTACATCTTAAAGTCTTCGCCTCCACAAACAAAGACATGTTTATCCGGATGCAAACTGGCCGACGCCACGTTCGTCGGCACTTTCACCTCCTTCAGCTTCTTCAGCGTGTCGATCTCCCAGAAGCTAATCGAGGAGCCGTGCGATATGGTCAGTATGTGGTTATCGCTGGAGATCTCCAGGCTGTTCGGATTGCTGTTGAACTGCAGGCGCTGCACCTCGATGCCCGTCATGCGGTCCCACAGGCGCACCGTCTTGTCCTCGGCCGCCGAGATGATGCACTTGTCGCCGCGGCAGAAGAGCGCTCGCTTGATGGCACCTCCATGTCCGGCGTACTCCTCCGGCTGTGCCTCGGGCTGCTCCAGGTTGAAGACCCTCACCAGCTTCTCGTTGCTACCAGTCACTATGTTCTCGGAATCCATGTCGAAGGCCACGCTCTTGACGATGTGCTTGTGCTGGAAGCTGTGAATCTCGGCCCCGCTCACCGCATTCCACACCTTGCCGGTGAAATCGGCCGCTCCAGAGGCGGCCAAAGTGGCGTTCCGATTGAGGGTGGCGTTCCAAACGGCGCCCTTGTGGCCCTCGAAGGTGCCCACCCAGTCGCCGGTGTCGCCGTGCCGCAGCATCGGGCTGCCATCTGCAAGATTCAGAGCACAGTTCTCGGTCAGTCGTCGGTTGCATTCGCTTTCGCTCGCCGGGGAGCGTGCGTGCATAAATTAGCGAACGGAAGCCACCTTGACTCAATGCCTGCCGCCAAGGCCAACGACCTGGCTGCTGCCGCTCGCAATCATGCAAGCGAGCTCCCCAAGTTCACGTCACCTGCACTGCACCAACCAAGCGGCGGGATCGGGATGCAGGGTATGGCTGCAGTGCAGGAACGCGGCTTGTTAGCCCGATCAAAGCCACATTTAATTTCCAAATGTGAATGGTTACCCGTTCGCGTTTATATTTTTAACAAACAATCTGCTAAGCAAATGGGCAGTGGGAAAAACTCTGACAAGTTGAAGGTCTTCTATAATTGCACAGATGGTTTTGAACTTAAACTGCTTTTTATATAGAAACTGCAAGGATTTTCTGTAGCTTTTTCTGCATAATATTATATTTTATATTACGCCATTTTTAATCATTTCTATTTCGCTATCTAATTTGGAAACTTAAGGAGTTCTAAAGGACTAAAGATGTTTAATATAGATGTTTATTATATTCATTCCATTTCATATGTTAAGAAAATTCTAGAAAATATATTGTATGATCAAAAAGAATATATAATTCCATAATGAAAAACAAACAAATTAAATAAAATATTGAATTAACTTGTAATTCCCCAATCTAATTTATACAAGTAATTGGCCTTAAATTTGCCAATGATTCATAACAAATACTGTCTCAATGAGCAAGGTAAACAGAATTCTAGTAACTATATTTCATACTCTATATTGAAGAAAGCTTTTTTATTATTATAAGGATGTTATTAAGAATCCCAAAGTATTAACATTATTGCTGGAAAGAAGTATTAACTGACTAGAATCTCTTTCGTATGATGATTGTCAATGTAAAGATGTTTTTGATGATCTCTGCATCGCAACCTAAATGCCGGGTAAGAGTATCCCCTGGTCATAACCTTCCTGATGACTTCCAGATCTCCCCGCAGCGTACATATAGCAGCTGCATATACACAGCATATAAATATAGAAGTTTCAAGGCGCTTCCTGAACTGAACCGAAAGCACAAACGAGCAAAGTTTCGAAAAGTTGCTAAACAAGGGGAAGCCAGTACGTTAAAAGGCGATAACGAAATCAACTTGAACTTGCACTGGGAATACGCTCTTTCCGCATAAAAGCAACATTTAGCGAAAGCAACGAATGCAAAGTGTTTTCAAACAAAAAACAAGCAATAGCAAATGCAATTGCAATTGCAATCGCATCGACTAGCTGACACCTCAAGGCAAAGAACGCGAATTTTGTAGCATGCGAGTGGCGGGAAAAGGGTTCGGGCTCGCACTCAGCAAACAGGTTTCGCTCGCGATGAATGACTCTGCATTTGGGTCAAGGTGGCGCGCAGGCTAGACGGTGCTAAATCGTGTTTGCTCATGTAGTAAGTACATATGTTTTGCCTATGTTTCGCCGATCTGATGCAGCATCTTTTCTGCGAAAACAATAATTTATCAAAGAACCCCTGCCACTGTCAATACCATTTTTGTTTTCTTGGTGATTGACTTGGCCTTTTGGTGGTGTGCTTATAGCACCCTTTAGGCTAACAATATTTCTTTAAAAATTAAGTTTTTTCGGTGAGAGTTGATTAAAACACCCATTACCCTAACAATATATTTCTATGTATGAAAATTATTCATTATACATATGTTTAAAGTAGTTTGGATAACCTGTTCACATGAAATGTTTTTTACAAATCGTTAACAGATTGCCTATCAACAACTTTGGTTTTGAAGGTATCAAGATTATTAACTTGTTGTTCGACAATTAATAAGTAAGGTTTATATTTTTGAAAACAGTTATTTCAAATATATTTTCCAATCATCTACATTTTCGTAAAAATTCTTTTTTTTATACTTAGAAGAACTATTCTTTACCTAATAGAAAGGTAGAGAAAAAAGACAATCTAAAAGAACTTTGAAAAAAATTATTGAAATCTTAAACTGTCCTAATGTATAAAAAACTTTATTCCTTGAACTGAAAGAAACCTAGGCCTATGCCCGATTTCTTTTCCTAATAGAAATCTATAAATTATACATGTTTTCGATAGAAACATGGATTTCCGGCATATCCTGAGCGTGATAAACCGGGACTTATTTTTTATATAAAAAACCTGTAAAGGACCACGAAAACTGTAGAAGACTTAAGAATACCCTATTAAGCAAAGTACTTCTTCAAGAATATTCGCGTTTTTCGAGAAATGTATCAAAACTTTGCAATCTAAAAACCAAGACAGACAATTTCAAAACGATTACCCTATTAAGCTAAGTACTTCCTCAAGAATATTCGGGTTTTTCGAGAAGAGTATCGAAACTATGCAATCTAAAAACCAAGACAGACAATTTCAATACGATTACCCTATTAGCTAAGTACTTCCTCAATAATATTCGGGTTTTTCGAGAAGAGTATCGAAACTTTGCAATCTAAAAACCAAGACAGACAATTTCAATACGATTACCCTATTAAGCTAAGTACTTCCTCAAGAATATTCGGGTTTTTCGAGAAGAGTATCGAAACTTTACAATCTAAAAACCAAGACAGACAATTTTAATACGATTATCCTATTAAGCTAGGTACTTCCTCAAGAATATTCGGATTTTTTGAGAAGAGTTCAAAACTTTGCAATCTAAAAACCAAGACAGACAATTTCAATATGATTACCCCATTAAGCTAAGTACTTACTCAAGAATATTCGGATTTTTCGAGAAGAGTATCGAAACTTTGCAATCTAAACACCAAGACAGACAATTTCAATACGTTTATCCTATTAAGCTAGGTACTTCCTCAAGAATATTCGGATTTTTCGAGAAGAGTATCGAAACTTTGCAATCTAAAAACCAAGACAGACAATTTCAATACGATTACCTTATTAAGTTAAGTACTTCCTCAAGAATATTCGGGTTTTTCGAGAAGAGAATCAAAACTTTGCAATCTAAAACTCAAGACAGACAATTTCAATACAATTACCCTATTAAGCTAGGTACTTCCTCAAGAATATTCAGGTTTTTCGAGAAGAGTATCAAAACTTTGCAATCTAAAAACCAAGACAGACAATTTCAATACGATTACCTTATTAAGTTAAGTGCTTCCTCAAGAATATTCGGGTTTTTTGAGAAGAGTATCGAAACTTTGCAATCTAAAAACCAAGACAGACAATTTCAATACGATTTTCGAGAAATGCACCCACTGTGCGACGACGGAACAGGGTCTATATATAGCGCACAAGGACGCCTAATCGCATGCGATTTGGAATGGCGATTTCTGTTACCTTTGCAGGCCGAGATGAGAAAGTAGCCGCTGTCGCAGATGTCGCTGAAGTCCAGGTGGACCACGGGTCGCGTATGCCCGCTGCAGGTGAGCGGGATTTGTCGCAAGTTGTTGGCAGCCATTATTGCAGGGTATCTCTCGATTTCCACTCCTGCCTCCTTAATACTTGTGTGTGTGTTTTTCTTCGAGTGTAGCGACCGTTATGTCTAGTGAGAATCTTGCAAACTTTGCACTTATTGAATATCTGTAGCTGGCGGTGTTTGGGGCTTATTTGTACTTCAATTGGTTGTTTCGCCTAATTAATAGCACTTCACTGTCCGTTCGATAAATGATTTTCCCGTTCGTTGCTGAAGTTCGTGTTGCTGTTGTTGCGCTCCTCCAACTGTTGTTGGGTTTTCTAATTTTTTTTTGGCAGTGTATTTACAATTTGATGCGCTGAATTTTATAAACAAGAGGGGAAAATAATTACGCGACACGTTGTTGTTGTGGATGGACGATTGGAAGCAGTGTGTAGAGGTGGAAAACATCGATGGAAACAGCTAAGCATCGATGTTTTTAAGATTTGTGGCAACATCGATGTTTTGTGCAGCCAATCGATGTTTTTGTCATCACTAAATTAATAATTTATCAACTGTATTAACACATTTTCAGATATTCAACTGGTGGTGTAGGAAGAAAACTACGCTGGAATTTTACCATTGATAACTTATTAAAATTAAGTATTTATAGAATTAGTATGTATGATAATTTCCCTTTAGATATACCAAAATAATTCCAAGCGGTTCTGCTGAACGCGGCCATCATGTATTAAAAAGTCACTGGCAAAATCACAAAACTATCGTATGCCAGAGCCACCAAGTCACGACATTTTGCCTACCTAGGCCATCCCTATTTACTTGTCAAAATAGCAAATTTTCATTCGGGCCAGGAATCGACTGAAAATATGTCCGCTATTCTAAATCACGCAATTCGTCGCCAATTCGGCGCTACTGCCGCCCGGAATATGTCCGGCACCGCCGCCGTGGCTGGCGAGCATTCCGGTAAGTGTCCGCCCGGAGTCCCAATGGCCAAATTCGCCTGCTTTTGTAAGGTTAAGGTTATGTAATTTGGCCGTTGGGCAAGATCGATTCTGGAGTTGCTCTTATAACAATTATTGTCGTATAAACCATATCCCCCAGGTGGCTACAAGGTCTGGAAGCGCCTGTCCTTCTTCGTGGCCGTTCCCGCCGTCGGTCTGTGCATGCTGAATGCCTACCTGAAGCACCAGGAGGACCACGACAAGCCCCGCCAGGAGTTCGTCAAGTACGATTACCTGCGCCGCCGCGAGAAGCGCTTCCCTTGGGGAGAGGGCCAGAAGAGCCTGTTCCACAACCCCCATGTCAACCCTCTGCCCGACGGTTACGAGCACTAAGTGGCCACCACTGCCCAGACCGGGATGTATTCGTTGTTTGGTAGTGATAAACGTTAATGTAACTAAACCATAGTCGGAAATACACAGACACACTGAAAACACTATTGTCCAAACTCAAGTTGGCGCTTCAATAAAGATCTAATTAGAGCGAGGACGCCGCTTAAAGGATCAATGACATGGGCTGGCCAGTAACATTAAGGGTAAACTTCTTTCCCAGAAAGGATTGCCTAATCGATCTTGGAGTACATAAATTCTTTAATGTGTAAGCATAAACATGGATACAATAGCCGCGAGTACTTATTTAGCGGCTCTGCGTTTCTTGACAAGTGATCGCTCCGGCTTCGGAGGCGACTTGGATTCCTTCTTTACTGAAACAGCCTTTGGCGAGACCTTTGGAGTATCACGGCTGCGTGTTTGGCGCGAGGACTGCTGGACTCCCTTAAGAGTGCTTATCTTGCGCTGCTTAGAGGGCGGCGGCGGCGAAAAGGAGTCGTCGCTATCATCCAGGTGATCCTCTTCGAGGGTATCGTCTTCCAGATACTCCTCCTCAAACTCTTCAGCCTTTACTTCGTCTAAATCTTCCTCCTCCTCCTCCTCGATAATGTCGTCTTCCTTGCTCTCGACCTCTTCCTCAAAGTCGTCGTTATGGTACGGCTCCATGTCCATCACATGATCGTCCTCGATGTGCCGCTGCAGGCAGCTCTGGGTCAAGAAGATGTGATCGCAGAACTCGCAGGCGTGACGCTCGCTCTCCTTGTGCTGCTCCATGTGGGCATCAACGCTATCCACGTCCTCGATCTGCTCCCGGCACATGGGACACTTCAGAGTGGCTGTAGCATGGATTCTCGAGTGTTCCAGCAGGCTGTTGTAGGTGCTGTACGAGATCTTGCAATCGCTGCACACGAACGAGGCGTCCGAGGTCTGTGTGTGCATGCGCAGGTGCCGCGAGAGATGGTGGGACAGCATGTACGACTTGGGGCAGTACTTGCAGGGATAGGCTCTCTTCCCGGCGTGGGCCACGAGATGACGGGCCAGCTTGGAGGCGGTGGAGAAGCTCCTCTCGCAGTGCTGGCAGGGGAAGGGAAGATTGGTGGAGTGGACAACCTGAAAAAGAGGAGGTTCGTTAGCAAGAGCAACCCCAATTGGGATGATCCTCATACCTCATGGCGTTCCAATCCCTGCTTAAAGGCAAACGACTTTGTGCACACGCCGCACTGGAATGGGCGCTTCTTCTGGTGCCGCTCGGCATGCTTCTCCATCTCCTGGCGCGACAGGAAGGGCTTCTCGCAATACACGCAGATGAACTTGGGCACGTCCGTGTGCGTGCGCTCGTGGCGATGAAGCAGTGCCTTCCGAGTGAAGCCCTTGCCGCAGACGGCGCACTTGAAGGGTCGCTCGCCGGTGTGGATGAAGTTGTGCTTGGCCAGGTCATACTTGGAGAAGAAGCTCTTCTCGCAGTGAGGACACTGGAAGCTGCGCGAGCGCGTGTGATTCAGCCGATGGATATCGAGCAGCTGCTGCAGCGGAAAGGAGCGCTCGCAATCGGGACAGGGAAACACGTCGGTGGCCACCGTCTCGGCATTCTTCGTAGGATCATCCTGATCGTCTAATGGCAGCTCTGCGTCCAAAACCTCGGTCACTATGGCCACATTGCCGCTGTCATCTCGCTTGACTTGGGGTGTGGCTAGGCGTGGTTCCACCGGAGCAGACGGTCCCTTGTTGAGGATCCTAATCGACGACTTGTTCAACACCTTTGGTTTCACGGGTGACGACTTGGGAGTGGACTCGGACTCGAACTCCTTGTCCAGCTCGTTGGCCATGTCCTCCAGCATGTTCTGCACATCGTCCATGGAGAGCTCCTGGTTGTTCTCCACCTTCAGCTCGTAGGCATGGGATCGGCGACTGGTGGTGACTGGAGAGGAGACGGCTACCTTCCTGTGGGGCAACAAGGTGGTCTCCAGCACCTGGACATTCTCGATGACCACCGGGTTGGACTTGGCCAGGGTGTTCAGCAGCTTTTTGGGAGCTTCGGTAGCGGATGCCTCGGATGCCGCTGCAGCCGGTATAACCACCACCTTCTTGGGAGCCACCGTCATTATGGGAGCACGGGGCTTCTCCAGCGGCGCGGGCCAGTTTCCGGTCAATGGGTATTGCCGGAGGAGGGTTTCCGCCCTCTTGCACATCTGCTTGAAACGGTAGCAGTGCTCAAAGAGTAGACGACATTCTAGGCAGATATGCCCAGGCATTCCATCACCGGCATAGACCTGTTAATGCAAAAATAAGAATTGTATTTATAATGGATTTAGAGAAAGTGTCCCTATTGTTATGTGCTTTAACTTAAGATAATTTAAGTTTTAAATTCTATTTATCTTATTCAAGTTTACAAGTTACTTGTAACCAATCTTAATTTTTAGATCTTATTCTATTCTTGTTCTTATATTCTTAACAACTTATAGGAAAAATCAAAAAAATTTAAGTGCCTGTTACTTGGCATTCTTTTTTAGAAAATAAGTTTGCAATCTGATCAAAGGCTGATTAAATTTAGAATAATAAACAAGGGAAGTCCCTCTTCTGACCGAAAAGCCAATCTACTTTCGGGATATCCCCGAATTAGATACACCTGATTATATCTATTGTACTATTTTTCCCCATCTCTTAAGAATATGCAACATGTTTAGTATTTAAAAGTTAAATTCCTTTATAATATTGAGTTCTATCATTTAATTCATAATTTTCCGCTATAAAGGGAAATACCCTCTATATATAAATCCTGTGCAATCGATATTCATTAGCTATTCGATTAATACCCCACTAATCTATCGAAGACGGGCCATCTCCGCTTGGCGGCAAGTGCATACACACCACTACATGCAATCGCAGTTTTGTTTTCGAACGAGAAATCTTACGGCGCGAGCACGCTTAACCTCCCGTTAATTGATTGATTAGGCACGTCTGATCCGTCTGATCTGAGCCATAAAAGGACATTCGGTTGATTGTTTAATCCGAATAGCAAACTGCAAAAAACAGAGGCAGAAAAACAGCTGTGCGGCGGAAAGTTTGGCCAATTCAAGTGGTTAAAGAACCCGAATCAGAACAAGAATCGCACCCAAAAAGGGCGCAACAACTGAGGCAGAAGAAGAAGAACAGCAGGAGGAGGAGGAGAAAACCAGGCAGACGGCGAAGGCGAACAAAAGGAGAAGCGCAAACAATCAAAACAAGAAAAAGAGTGCCGCGGAGGGACTCAAAATGACGGACGAGTGCGTAACCAGAAACTACGACTTCGGGGTGCTCGGCTCGAATGGAGCGGTGCGGGGAAGCCGGAACAGCGGCCTTATAGCTGATAATACCGATGCCAAGGGCTGTACGCCGGAGTCGGTTGTTGTTGGTGGTGCAAATGCAACTGCAGCGAGGTAAGTCCATGTGCCGCTCTCTCGTTGGCTCTCTCTGCCTTTTCTCTCTCTTCATGCGCTTGTTGTTTGTGTATTTTGTTATCCCTTTTATCACATTTGTTATTTTTAAAATACTGGAAAAATTCTTGAATCTATTTATAAACTTTTAAAGTCTTCGACAGTTTTTTATATCAAGACCATTATCACCAATCGCATTATATGGATTATCTTATTATTATTTTATTAATAAAGGTTTAATTATTTATTTTAGTAATCCATCTTTAACTTTGTAATTTATTCGTATGACACTTACTTATGACCCGAATTCTTTATCAGACAACTTACGTATGTACATATGTATTTTTAAAAATATTAAAAAAAAAAAGAAATATATGTTGTTTCAAAATACTTATTATTCAATTATTATTCAAATTAGTCATTTTATTGAAGAAATTTTATTTTTTAATACAGTCAAACTTTCATAACTCCAACTTCCCTGACTCAAGGTTTATATTTTTTAAATAAGTCAAACTAGTTTAATTATGAGTATGATATAAAATACATGTACTGGGAAGATGGTGGTATACTAGATGTATTAAAACATTATGTTCAGCATGAACGATGCATGCCGATATGTATTGTAATAAAAAAGAAATCATTTGTCATGACAGCCAAAGTCTTTTCAAGGATATAAGATTATTTCATTTGTGAAAGTGATTTCCTATCACTATTAGAATTCTTTGCCGATATTATATTGTAAACGACATTTGAAAAACAGTTTATCACGGCCAAATCCAATTTCGACCAATCAATCAGACGGCCATATTAGAAGTCTTAGTCACAAAAACTATTGAAATCTAAATCAATACAATATATTTGTCAATTAATCGAATGCGAAACGCTTCGTGAAAGTGTTTTCTATTGATAAGAACTCTTTTGTTCAACTTAGTTAAACAAGTAATACGCCGTAGTGTCTGCCAAATTCCAAACGAGTTCTTTACATAATTGAGCAATGATTAATCATTTCCAATTTTGGCCAGTACCTCCTATCTAATCTAATCTTATCGCACCAGGCTTTAGGCCTCTAAATCAGTGGTCGGCACACACATACCATCACAGTTTGCCTTGCATTAGTGTAAGTGTAAAAAACACGAAGTTGGCGCGCAGCGCTCTGACGCCTGACGTTTCTCTGTTTTGCACTGAAATTCTCTGCCGCAGAAGCAAAAAAACACGCCGAAGCTGAGAAAAAAAAGACCCGAAGACTCATGCCGAAGTCATACGAACATCTACGTTATACGTGAGCGAGCAGAGGATGGGCAGAACACTATCCTATGCTCACTAGATAGGCCGCTGCCGACCACTGCTCTAAATCGATTGACATATTAAACAGTGGATGCATCTTCTCTTCGCAGCGCCTCCCCCCTTCCGGCCAACAAGTTTGTGGCCCGAATGCCCGTAGATCGATATGCCAGCGAATACAATATGAATCACAAGCACCGCGGGCTGGCCCTGATCTTCAATCATGAGCACTTTGATATACCTTCGCTGAAGAGCCGCACCGGAACGAATGTGGATGCCCAGGAGCTGAAGAAAGCTCTGGATTCCCTGGGATTCACGGTGTCCGTGCACAAGGACTGCAAAATGAGGGATATCCTGAAGCACATTGAGAAGGCTGCCGAACAGGATCACACGGACAACGACTGCCTGGCGGTGGCCATCCTCTCCCACGGAGAACATGGCTACCTGTACGCCAGGGATACGCAGTACAAACTGGACAACATCTGGCACTACTTCACCGCCAGCTTTTGCCCCTCATTGGCGGGCAAACCCAAGATGTTCTTCATCCAAGCCTGCCAGGGCGATCGTTTGGATGGCGGAATAACTCTGGAGAAGGCCGTTACCGAGACGGATGGCGAGTCCTCGACGAGCTACAAGATACCCATACACGCCGACTTTCTGTTCTCCTACTCGACCATTCCGGGTAAGGATAGGGTCTATGAAATATCCATATATATTACTAAATTATCCTCCCTTAGGATACTTCTCCTGGCGCAACATCAACAATGGCTCCTGGTACATGCAATCGCTGATCCGGGAGCTGAACACGAATGGCAAAAAGTACGACATGCTCACCCTGCTCACTTTCGTCAACCAGCGCGTAGCTCTAGACTTTGAGTCGAACGTGCCCGCCACTCCGATGATGGATCGCCAGAAGCAAATACCGTGCCTCACCTCCATGCTGACGCGCATACTGCGCTTTGGCGACAAACCGAAAGGTAACAAGGCTGGCTAGGAAAAACAAAAAGAGATCTCTTAACAAAAATAGGTTGTACAACCATCTCCCGCAATCATTCACTTTGGATTCCATATCACTTCAAGTCTAGTTTTAAATGACGCGTGCCATTATCCCGGAGGATATGCAGCACACTGATTCCCATTATCCCACTCATTACCCACCCATTTTCGGCCTTATCGTTGACGAAATTCGTTGCCCACTTAAGTATATGATTTCACTAATTATAAGCAACACTTGCCAATCAGCAAACCCACAAATATGATATAAGATTATACAATGAAGATTTATACATATACACGCAAACATATATATTTGATATGCATACGAATAAAAATGAATTGATAATGGATTTTTTTTTAGATAATGGGTCAAATTCAAGTACTAGTTCTATTTGTTTGTCATATTTCTTGTTGTAAGCTTATCAATATAGTTAGAATTTGTAGAACATGATTCTCAAGGAAGGACAAACACAGAAGATCTTTCTGATTTCTAGTGGAATTAAAATATTACGACCGCGAATGGTCGGTAAGATTTATTTATTTAATTTCGCGGATCTAAGACAAATTTTTTCAACTTAATCTACTCTTCCCCTTCCGTTACAGCTCTACCCCCCGCGTCGTCACCTCCGCGAAAGTCGAAGTCAAATCCGTTTTGTGTTTTTTTGTAATTGCTCTTACTTTCATTGTTCGCGCATAATTTAAAAATCTAATCTAAACATAGCCGTGATTAAAATATCATCTTGATCGGACCAACGGTGTAAATTTTTTTATAAAAAATCTTGTGCTATGTTTTGCTCTCAAAATATGGAGGACTTAAAAAATGTTCTTTTGCTTTATATGTCGCTTTCATTAACTAAGTTTCTATAAAAATAAAAACGCGATTATATGTTATGGGACATTTTAAAGTATTTATGGTGTTCCTTAAATCTTTTATTTTTAAGCTTAATCGGAGCAACGGTGTACATTTTATTTATAAAAAATCTTGTGCAATGTTTTGCCTCCAAAATATGGAGGATTTAAAAAAATGTCCCTTTCATTAACTAAGTTTCTATAAAAATAAAAACGCGATAATATAAACCCTTTAGGAGTTATGGGACACTTAAAAGAATTTATGGTGTTCCTGAAATCTTTTTTTGAAGCTATTTGGCGTTACTGGGGGGACCTATGGGATCTCAGTGGGCGCCTAGGCCCCTATAAAATGTTGAGTAATATATCTTGATAAGAGAAAAATGTATGTAAAAATAATAGGCAAATTAAATGAACATTTTTAAGTTGTATTCCTTTTAAAACGCAAATAAAGCTGAAAACAGATAGGTATAAACTTGTTTATCGTAGCAACAAGTAGTTGAGCATATCAATTCACAAAACAATACAGGTTTTTGCTCAGTTATCGTTACAAAAAGTAAACATTTATAAAAAATTGAAAATATTATTTTGTGGAGTTTGAAGTTTTAAAAATAAGATTTTGTTTTCGCGCCAAAAAAAACAACTGACAGCTGTCACGGGCGATCAGCTGACGCTGCATGAGTGTGCGTGCGGCCAGTACAGTTGCCCCAATTGATTGAAAATGGGTTTTTTCACACAACCGAAAAGAGGGAAATCCCATGAGTAACTGGCTAGCCAGTGGGTCACATCCTGGGGGCTCCTGGCCAAGGACTTTCCTGGTGTGGAAAGAGGACAACAGCGGGATGGGGGGATACTTAGCCAAGACGCCGTCGCAGTCGATTCGGAAACCACGGCGCGATTTCTTAGCCAAGTTATGCGTGGCGGTTGTTAGTCCAAGTTAGAACCCCCATGGGCCATTTGCCGGGCCATTCCTCGCTTACCTCGATCGCCGTGATGGCCATGATCTGCAGCGGAAGATTGGCGGTGGTCTTCACTCGCGAGTTTTCCTCGAAAATCGAGGCCAACTTCTGCTCGGTCAGACAAAAGCGGCAGACCTTCTTTTCGGTCATCAGCGCCTCGCGAGCCTCCAGTTTCTCGGCCATCGCGACAATTGCAATTAACTCGCTACCGGGCTCGGGTTAACAACGCGGAAAATCACTGCAAACTGGACACAAATTGGAAAAGCGAGGAAAACAATCTGTTCGGCGTCTTTTCTACTGCACAAACCGCGCGGCGTTGCCAGATTGGTGAAGTCATTCCGGGCCACAGAGTATGTCGATAGTAAGGGGTATATCGATATTTAGAGTGCGTCTCGACTAGTCGATATCAGCTAAATATTGATACCCTTCTGGTATCGATAGCGATTAAAGTCAAAATCTAAAAATTGATAACGAAACGACCTGTTCGCCTATCGATATGGTGGGCAATCGAGCTCGAAACGGATTTTCAAACGAGTCGAAAAGAAAAAAAAACTAAGAAAACTGGAATTTAAATATAATAGATATAAATAAATGTAAGTAAAGTAATATAATAAGTAAATATCTTAACATGACACTTTGGCTCTCTTCGAGTTATAAGTTATAAGGCTAGTCTCGGGTTTCCCCCTCTTCCTTCCTGAGGACTTTCAAAGACCTTTTCACAAGACAACAGTCAGTATTCCTCGAATTAGTGCAAGAATCTCTTTTGACAGGAATACTTATGGACTTTGACAACTGTATTAAGTTTCTAATAGGCGAGTGCGTTCTGGGGATGTTACTGAGCTGAGGATGTGGGAATTTCCGAAAACTTATCGTAATATTTATAGCTTTATTATTAGTTCGGGACAGTTTGGTAAGAGTTTTTAATGTGTTATGAATTTAAGACCATCGTCAAAAGTAACGATTTTCATTAAGGGTCTATTTTACAAAACAATTCACCCCAAAATGATTCTTAAAACATAAATTACCTAATATTTTCGAAAAAGAAAAGGCTATATTTATTTATCTTATTCATATATAAATCCCAGACTAATCATCGGCGTCTCTCAGGCGAGCCTGCGTTTGTTCGCCGATGTCATAGATGACATTCTGTTGGAGCAGCTCGTGGGCCTCGTACTTGAGGGACTCCTCGTAGGCGTACTGAATGCTAGTGTCGTAGATCATCAGCTTGCACTTGGCCAGCGCCAGGACGGAGTTCCTCAGCCGGGCAATCACTTCCCGATCACCGCGAGGAATATGCTCGTTCAAATTGAGAGCGAATCCTCCCTCGCCGCCCTCTTGCTCCTGACCCTTGGTGGGCGATATCCAGATGTAGCCATTGTTGCCCAGGATCACGGAGGCGCCGCAGGGAAGATTGTGGAAGTGCATCTTTCGCCGCTTGACGAGGGCGGGGAAAACCTTGACTAGGATGCCCTGCGACAGCTTGCCGTACTTTAAACTGCGCGTGTACAGGGAGAGAGTACCCTCCTCGAAGATGTTCTGGAGGGGGAAAAAAATTGGGTTAATTAGTCTGGGTAATGGAGCGTTCTACACTTAATCACATATGTGTATGTACTACCCACCTGAACCTCCGCAGAGATGAGATCCCCTTCGTCCAGATAGCGTCGCATCATCTGCTCGTCCTCGGCGGATCTGCGCCTCAGTTCGCCGCCCGGCAGATTGACCGAGGAGAGGAGCAGGACGGAATCCAGCCGGGAATTGGTGTCCACGCGCCAGCGCTTCTGTTGGACCTCGCAGACGCGAGCCACCACCACATCGCCGATCTCGCCCACATAGCGACTCTTCAGCGGACGCACCGAAATCAACTTGTTGACCTTCTGGATCACGCCAGCCACCGAGGCCTTGATGTTCTCGTCCTCCACGAAGGTTCCATGGCCACGCATGAATCCCGCCTCCGGCATCAGCACTTCGCCGGGTGTGTAGACCGTTGGTAAGTGATCCGCGTGCGCGGCCAGGTCGCGCCAGTCCACCCGATCCAGGGCCAGTTCTATCGCAGCATTGGTGGACATTTTTTTAATCAAACTAAATTGGTTTCGAGCGAGGTAAACAAAAAGTGCAATTTGAGCGAGGCAAATGAGCAACAGCTGGCAGAACACGCGCGCGCGGAACCAGTTCCGTATCCGGATTCGCTCTAGTTCCAGTCCAAGTTCTTCGCCGCAACTAAAGAGGCTATCGGTTGAGACGAATTCAAATTAAAGTTATATAGTTATACCCGTTACTCGTAGAGTAAAAGGGTTTACTAGATTCGTCGGAAAGTATATAACAGGCAGAAGGAAGCGTTTCCGACCCCATAAAGTATATATATTCTTGATCAGGATCACTAGCCGAGTCGATCTAGCCATGTCCATCTCGGAAACTATAAGATCTAGGCTATTGGGACTTGGCATGCAGATTCCTGAGCTTCTTGCGTAGCGCAAGTTTGATTCAGTAGGGTGCCACGCCCACTCTAACGCCCACAAGCCGCCCAAAACTGTGGTTCCAACAGTTTTAACGCTACTAAAAAAATTTTAACTGAAATGTATTCTTCCATATCTATCGATTGACCAACAAAATTTTCCACGCCCACTCTAACGCCCACAAACCGACTAAGCCTGTGGCGCCCACAATTTCCATGCTAGAAGCAAATTTTTTTTTTTTTTTTTTTACCAATTCACAACTGAATTTATTTATTTATTTATTTTCCAACGGAATATCTTTACTGGCTACTTGTACAATTCAACAACTTATCTTACGTACTAAAATGTACAAAATAATTGACTAACCTCTGCTTAAGAATTGATTTACTTGAGAAGTAGTCCAATTGCATATCAATTGGAAGTGCGTTAGACTCATATAAGGCCCTATAAAGGGGCTCATTTTGGGAATAATTTGTCCGCCACAGCTCGAGAAAAAAGGGATACAAATTCCGAAGTTGTATAGACGGAGCGTGAAAACCAACTTTCGAGAGTAGTTCTGGACAGTCGATACTACCTTCCACCAAATCAGAGATGAAGCAAATGGCGAGGATACTTCTACGATGCTCAAGGGATGGTAGGTGAACAAGCCTACATTGCTGGTGGTATGAAGGGGTAGGGTCTAAAAACCTTAGCGGCAACAAAGCGAATTTCAAAAATTGTGTCTGTAGTCGTTCTATTCTGTTTCCATGAGTGGTAGTGAAGGGATTTCAAATAAGAGACGCATATTCTAGTTTAGATCGGACAAATGCAAAATAAAGCGCAAGTCTGGTGTAGGGATCCGTGAATAGTGATGCGTTCGGTTTCACAAATCCAAACATAGCATAGGCCCTGGGCATGATGTAATCGAAGTGTGCTGCAAACTTAAATTTCGAGTCAAACAACACTCCTAGATCCAAGGATTCCTGCCGCAGTTGTAGAGGTTGACCATTGATATTATAGGATGTGACGAATTTATATACGGATTTACTGTGAGTGACATAGAAGCACTTGCTTATGTTAAGAGGAAGCGAATTTCGGCTACACCAAGAGCTGAACGAATCTAAGTCATGTTGAACAAATTGTGAGTCTGTCGCTTGAATTTTGTAAAAATCCTCTGTTTTAGCGCCCTATTACGTGTTGACCATTTAATGGTTTACAATCGTGTTTGTAGTTCCCATTTGTCTATTTTGTTGATTCCAGAACATTGATACTGTCAAGTGGCGGTTGTATCAGTTGGGATGTTCGGAGCTTAATGATTCCAAAACTAAAAACATTACTTACAAATAATCTTCAATTTGATTAGGCTGTTAGCAGATTTAACATAATTAATTTATATTAAAATTAACCAAGATGTCAATGCACATAGGTGCTTAACTTTTTGCGTCGTGACAAGTATTTCGAGTTGTTTTTAAACAAGTTAATTTTCTTAAGCTTGCAAGCAATAAACAATAACTTTTCAAGGTTAGTTCCAGTCATGAAGATCGACGATGATCACAAGTTGTTTAAAGTTTGTAAGTTCTAATTTAGGTGTTATCGCCTGCACTTGTGATCATGACTGGAACTAACCTTAAATATTAATTGATTTAAGCCACCTAATCGTACATTTTTACACCCCTTACCCGTAGAGTAAAAGGGTAACTAGATTCGTTGGAAAGTATGTAACAGGTAGAAAGAAACGATTCGGACTTTACTTACGGGGGTTGTTCAAAAGTATTACACAAAACATAAGCTAAGTATAGGCAATGGTCATTTAAATTTTGTTTGAATGATACAACACTTTTCTTTACCCATTCAGTACTTATTGAAAATGACTGAAGAAATTTTAGAAGTTTTTTCCTAGACTTGAAAAGGAACACTTTTTAATGCAAGTTTCTCTAAACAAAACTATTAGTAACTGCAAAAAGAGTTCTATGCCAAGAGTTATTAATGTCGGATGAGTTATTGAAAAGTTAGTTCAATCGAGATTGCACACCACATGCAGCAAATCACCTGTTTTCACTAATACACCAGCAAGCCGCTAGGGGCGCTATAGGTTAGTCGCCGTTATAGGCCAGGTGGCGCTATAGGCTAGGTGACGCTCAAGGTTAGGTGTGCTAGTGGAAAAAAGCAGATTCGTTTGAGGCCTATTTCCATCAATCTTGCACTCTATATAGCTGAGTAACGGGTATCTAACAGTCGTGGTCAGTAAGAGGTTGGAAAAACATCCCTGCCTTATCTGTTTGTTTCCAAGACATGATTACTGCCAAAATTATGTTCCAATAAATTCATAAAATGGTGGTGTTTTATTGTTGGGTTTTTCGTAAACATTAAACATTTTGGTCGTGAGCACTTCGGCTTAAAAAGCAGCTGCCCTTAGTGCGACCAGAACACTAACCATCCAACTCTGCATCAGAATGGTGCCTCTGCAAATATTGATAGTCGCCTTCGTGCTGACTTTGGCCCCGGGGTTTGGGGCCGTGAACACTGTGGAAACGGTGGCGGAGTGGCTCCAGCTGGAGTACGGGTTTCCCACGACCCAGGACCAGGAGAGTGCCCAGGCGGCTGGTAATCTGGTGCCCGATATCTGGCCAATGGGACACTTAGGCTGTTCACCACCATTCCTAGGTTTGTCACTGGCGTTCCCTATACACTGGCCACCGTTTCCTCGACGAATGGCACTAATGGTCCTGTGCTGCAGCCGTATCCCAGTTACGACTGGCACAATGACAACGGCGACGACTGCGATAAGATCACCTCCGTCTACAGAGTATCTGTGAGTGGGTAATAATCCAAGGTTAAATGAGGAGCTCATTAAGTCCCTTTCAGATCACCGAGTGCAACCAGATGTGGATCGTGGATACAGGTTCGGTTGGCACCACCACGTACTGTCCACCGCAGTTGCTGCAATTTGACCTGGATACCGATACCCTGCTGCATCGCTACCGTTTTCTAAATACCACCTACACCCCAAGTGCTTCTCTCTTCATCACTCCAAACGTTCTGGTTAAGGATCCTGCACCCGAGGGAACGTGCAATAACACCATGGTCTACGTGGCCGATGTGACTTTCCACGGCCTGGTGGTTTACGACCACCAGAACCAGACCTCCTGGAGGGTAGAGAACCGCTTTATGTACCCCGCTCCGGATCACGGCAAGCACATCATTGCTAACGAGACCTTCTACCTGATGGATGGCCTATTTGCACTCACCAACGACAAGACCAATCTCTACTTCCATCCGATGGCCACTGCAAGCGAGTACGCCGTGCCACTGAGTGCTCTCAACAACCAGGATAACTGGGCCAATAACCCGGAGGCGTTGCCGGAGCAGTTCACCCTGCTGGGCAGCCGTTCGAGCGAGTGCGCCGCTTCCGCCATCGATAGCCTAAACAACGTCTACTGCGTCACCTTTAATCCCATCCAGCTCATCTCGTGGAACACAAATACGACCTACAGTTCGGACAATTTTGTCGTTTTGCCGGCAGAGGCCGATGAGCTGGAGTTCGTCAGCGGAATGAAGGTGGTGAAAAATCCCGAGGGGCAGGAAGAACTATGGTTGATCTCCAATCGCTTCCAGGTGGGAATAATTGAGTAGAGTTATGTGTTACCACTATCTGATCTCCTTTCCTTTAGAAAATCGCCGAAGGCACGTTGGATTTCAGCGAGGTTAACTTCCGCATTCTGCGTCGCAACTTGGCTGATGTTCAGTGAGGAGTCTTCTTTTCCAACGACGAAGATCAGTCCAATCGTCTTGTGGTTTAACTAGTCAATTGATTAAACCAATTAAATTGAATCCTGTAAATATTATTGTTGTTGTGGAGTTTATTGGGTTGGAAAGGGGATTTCTAAGGGATTTTTATCACAGCCTATTTCAAATGGTAAATTATGCAAATGGGCTGATTCTAACAAAGGCAACGTACTTATATGAATGTGTAAGTATTTATATCTTTACACAACTCAATCCCAGGAATATCGGGGCTTATAATGCCCTTTTAGTTTCAAAAGCTTTGTCTAAACAATCGTAAATGCCCATATGAAATGACGATAAGATTGGATTATTGGGGTCGTAAAAAATTATCATCAAGTTTTATTTACAGATTTAGAAGAAGTGATTTTTAGGAAATTAGTTTGTTTGATCAGGTATTTAATTTACATTTTTACAAGTTTATTCAAAGAGACTGACTAAAACCCGATTTTCCTGTCAAGAATTAGGGATAAAAGTTTCAAAGGTTCATCGTTTTGCTTGGAGGATTTATTTATGAGACCTGACTGCTGTCCAATCGGCTACTGAAAGCCTTTGGAACTGGTCTGGTCATAAGTGAAGATAATTAAAACGCTGCATATTTTAGTTGTCTTTTAATTGTGGAACTGTTTTAGTATCTATATCTGTGTTAGGTTAGGTTAACCCGGACGGCCGTCACGGGCCACGCATAGGCCAATATGGCCCTTAGTTGTTCATCGCATTTCCTACAGGTGCGGGTTTGAGTATTCCGAGTGTGGTTGCGTGTGATGCTGCCAGACAGTGGCCAGTGAGGATTCCCACTAACAGTCTGCAGTCTTTCCGAGGCGCTCTGTAGCGTTCGGAGGGAGATAGACACGTTCTCCGTTCTGTCGTTCGTCAGCTCTACGCCCTCCTTTGCAAGAACGTCGGCTGTCTTGTTGCCATCGATGCCCTGGTGGCTAGGAACCCAATAGATCCGCACTGACTTTGTCGTGCTGAGGCTATCTAGTGCCTCCCTGCTCGCCAGTAAATTTTTGGAACTGACCGTTGACGACTGCATGGATCTTATCGCCGCTTGGCTGTCCACGAACAAGTTGACCACTTCTGCCGCTTTTCGTATGGCAAAGACTTCTGCCTGGAATATGCAGCAGTCTCTGCAGCACCTTGTGCTGTACCTCTGTATGCCCCCTTTACCATGGAAGCAGTGCCCCACTCTGAATGTACCCGCCTGCAGCTGAGTAGGTTTCTTATCCAGAGGCTTATAGCGGGGTGCCTGCTGGTCGCTTCTAGGCGATCCATTATACCATCCGTTTTGACATTGTTGAATGCTCCGGATATATCTACGAATACTCCAAGCGCATATTCCTTAATGTGTAGGGCATCCTGGGAAGTGCTATTGCAAAAGTGCTGTTAGGGCCTCTTCACTGCCTTTAGTCCACTGTCCGTCATCGCAATTCAGCTGACTCTGTATGGTAGGTCGCTTCGAACGCAGCCTGGCTGCCGGAGTCTGGCTGTTTCCGGGACGTTTTCGATGCTGGAGCAGAAGTTTCTCTACGAGCTTCTTTGTGCCCTGCGTGATTCCTTCTTGTAATCCCTAAGTAGGATTTTGTATTCCCCGTTGATGAACTCATTGTCTGCCTTTTTGGCGATTTTGAAGAATTCTCGGAGGTTATTTCTTTTGAGTGTCAGATTCCGATTCCACCATGGTGGCTTGATCTTCTTCCTTGTTCTTGATGTCGGGCATGATGCGGGATACGCATCCAGTAATTCCTTGGACAGGGTCTCTAGGGACGTTTCTATGTCTTTCACGGATTTTACTACGCCCGGGCTAGTCGCGAGTTTCGAGGTAACTGTCCTTGTAAACTTTTCCCAGTTCGTGTTCCGGGGGTTTCTGTAGACAGTTACCTTTGGAGTACTTTTAAAAACATAACTGAACTGAATAAGGATGGTGTTTTTAGGACTCTCCATTCAGACACCAAGGTACTCTGTACCTTTACGAGCGTTATATCTAGCACGTTTGACGAGGTTGGACCAACGAAGGTGTGCTCCTCCCCCACGATTGCTATATATAAGTTGGTAGATAGAATAAAGTCTAAGAGTGACTCACTTCTGTCGTTGATTTCGAAGTTTCCCCACATGCTAAGGTGTGCATTACCATCAGCACCAATGAGGAGTTGGTCATCCTTCGAGCCGCTCAGCTCGTCTGGTGGCTACCAAGAAGCGCTGCTCCTCGTTTTCTAGCATCACGGTAGTCAAGTCATCAGAGCTGTAATTATGCCTTATGCCTCAGGTTAGCATGGATACCCTTCCGCACAAGTACGGAGCTTCTGTTCCTGCTTACCGTTAGGGAGTAGAATGTATTGTAGTTAGAGGACCTTAGTTCGGCCATGATATTGCCCGAGACAATCCATGGCTCTTGAACTAGGGCTATGGCGACGGGCCCTTGCCCAGGGCAATCAGGAGCTCCGTCGACGCGAGTCTGCTTTTATGAATATTGTGCTGCAGCACCCTCTGTGTCATGGGTGGCTAGCTTATCTCCGCTCGACGGGTTGGCTATGACAGTCAGGTCATCGTACTCTTCGTCCTCCAAGTCGTCTAGCGCAAGGTCCTAGGCGGTTTCCACGATGGCTTCCAAAACTAGGTCCTTCTTCAGAACGTCAGCCACTTCCACGTCGTATCGTCGTTGCACATCAGGATTTTTACACCGTTCAACCAACCTGCACCATCGAATGTTGGCATGTGGGCTGTTGGGGCCCCTTCCATCTGTGCAAGGAGAGACTCAATGAGTCACGAATGGACAATCTTCCAGCGCGTCCGTCATCTTCCCATTTTCGTCCCTCCTGTAAATGAGTGCCACGATCAGGTGTCGGTTGACTACATCACTGACCTTGGCCTTCTTGTCTATCTAATATTCAATTTGATTTTAAAGTTATTACTAAGGATAATTCTTCTCTATTTTGATCAAAATATAGATGCCATTATTGAACAAATTACTAAGTAGTTGACGATTAACAGCTACAAGCCCATTCAAACAGGTGACGCCAGGAGTCTGTTAAATGAAAGAAAAAATCGTTAGATTTAAATATTATTTATAATTCGGAGGTGATTTTGCATTTTAAGTACCCTGTAAGTAATTAATGTTTTGTTGATCCTAAAGCATTGATAGGGTCAAGTGGAGGTTCTATCAGTAGGGTTTTTCAGGGTTTAATGATCCCAAAGCTGACTTTACATAAAAATTATCTTCAATTCGATAAGGCTGTTAGTAGACTCAACATAATTAATTTATAGTTCGATGATGATCCCAAGTTTTTTTTAAATTTGTAAGTTCTAATTTAGGTGTTATCGCCTGCACCAGTGATCATGACTGGAACTAACCTTAAACAGTAATTGATTTAAGCCACCTAATCGTACATTTTTATACCCCTTACTCGTAGAGTAAAAGGGTAACTAGATTCGTTGGAAAGTATGTAACAGGTAGAAAGAAGTTTCGGACCTTATATACGGGGGTGGTCAAAAGTATTACACAAAACAAAAGCTAAGTATAGGAAATGGTCATTTAAATTTCGTTTGAATGACACAACACTTTTCTTAAACCATTCAGTACTTATTGGAAATGACTGAATGAATGTTAGTGAAAACATACTCTTTGAAGTTTTTTCCTAGACTTGAAAATGAACATTTTGTAATGAAAGTTTCTCTAAACAAAACTATTAGTAACTGCAAAAAGAATTTTCAAAAATTGTTTTGCTTATATTTTTTAGGATTATATGCAAAGAATTATTAATGTCGGACCTGTTATTGAAAAGTTATAACCAAATAATAGTCTATATTTTGCGGATTCAATCGAGATTGCACACCACATGCAGCAAATCACCTGGTTTCACTAATACACCAGCAAGCCGCTAGGGGCGCTATAGGTTAGTTGCCGTTATAGGCTAGGTGGCGCTATAGGTTAGGTGGCGCTATAGACTAGGTGTGCTAGTGGAAAAAATCAGATTCGTTTGAAGCATATTTCGATCCATCTTGCAACTGAGTAACGGGTATCTAATAGTCGTGGTCGGTAAGAGGTTGAAGAAAATATCCCTGCCTTATCTTTTTGTTTGCAAGACTTAATTACTGCCAGAATTATGTTCCAATAAATTCATAAAATGGTGGTGTTTTATTGATGTGTTTTCCAAAACATTAAACATTTCTGAGTTATTGGTAGTACAATATGGTGAGCAGTTCGGCTTAAAAAGCAGCTGCCCTTAGTGCGACCAGAACACTTACCATCCAACTCTGCATCAGAATGGTGCCTCTGCAAATATTGATAGTCGCCTTCGTGCTGACCCTGGCCCCGGGTTATGGCGCCGGAGCTGCAGTAACGCGTTCCGTGAACACTGTGGAAACGGTGGCGGAGTGGCTCCAGCTGGAGTACGGTTTTCCCACGACCCAGGACCAGGAGAGTGCGCAGGCGGCTGGTAATCTGGTGCCCGAGAATGGAACTCCCATCGATGTCCAGCCCCAGTATCTGGCCAATGGGACACTTAGGCTGTTCACCACCATTCCTAGGTTTGTCACTGGCGTTCCCTATACACTGGCCACCGTTTCCTCAACGAATGGCACTAATGGTCCTGTGCTGCAGCCGTATCCCAGTTACGACTGGCACAACGATAACGGCGACGACTGCGATAAGATCACCTCCGTCTACAGAGTATCTGTGAGTCGGTAATAATCCAAGATTATATGAGGAGCTCAATAAGTCCCTTTCAGATCACCGAGTGCAACCAGATGTGGATCGTGGATACGGGTTCGGTTGGTACCACCACGTACTGTCCACCGCAGTTGCTGCAATTTGACCTGGATACCGATACCCTGCTGCATCGCTACCGTTTTCTAAATACCACCTACACCCCAAGTGCTTCCCTCTTCATCACTCCAAACGTTCTGGTTAAGGATCCTGCACCCGAGGGAACGTGCAATAACACCATGGTCTACGTGGCCGATGTGACTTTCCACGGCCTGGTGGTTTACGACCACCAGAACCAGACCTCCTGGAGGGTAGAGAACCGCTTCATGTACCCTGCTCCGGATCACGGCAAGCACATCATTGCTAACGAGACCTTCTACCTGATGGATGGCCTATTTGCACTCACCAATGACAAGACCAATCTCTACTTCCATCCGATGGCCACTGCGAGTGAGTACGCCGTGCCACTGAGTGCTCTAAACAACCAGGATAACTGGGCCAATAACCCGGAGGCGTTGCCGGAGCAGTTCACCCTGCTGGGCAGCCGTTCGAGCGAGTGCGCCGCTTCCGCCATCGATAGCCTAAACAACGTCTACTGCGTCACCTTTAATCCCATCCAGCTCATCTCGTGGAACACAAATACGACCTACACTCCGGAGAATTTTGTCGTTTTGCCGGCAGAGGCCGATGAGCTGGAGTTCGTCAGCGGAATGAAGGTGGTGAAAAATCCCGACGGGCAGGAAGAACTATGGTTGATCTCCAATCGCTTCCAGGTGAGAATATTTGAGTAGAGTTATGTGTTATCACTATCTGATCTCCTTTCCTTTAGAAAATCGCCGAAGGAACGTTGGATTTCAGCGAGGTTAACTTCCGCATTCTGCGTCGCAACTTGGCTGATGTTCAGTGAGGCGACTTCTTTTCCAACGACGAAGATCTGTCCAATCGTCTTGTGGCTTAACTAGTGAATTGATTAAACCAATTAAATTGAATCCTGTAAATATTATTGTTGTTGTGGAGTTTATTGCCTATTTCAAATGGTAAATTATGCAAATGGGCAGATTCTGGCAAAGGCAACGTACTTATATGAATGTGTTAGTATTTATATTTTATCGGGCATTATAAGGTCCTTTTAGTTTTAAAAGCTTTGTCTAAACAATCATAAAGTGCCCATATGATATGACGAAAAGATTGGATTAATGAGGTCGCAAATAATTCGTTTTTTTTTTTACAGATTTTCGAGAAATGGTTTTCCTCGAAACAAGATATACAAATTCTTAGGAAATGAGTTTTTTAAATCAAGTATTTACTTTACAATTATACAAGTTTATTTAAAGAGACTGATTAAAACCCAATGTTTTTGTCAGGATTAGGGATAAAAGTTTCAAAGGTTCATCGTTTTGCATGGAGGATTTATTTATGAGACTTGAGAACTGATGATTTTACCTCAAAATGGTATTTTATGATGTGTGATGTGTGAATTTCAGTGCACAGAGTGTGGTGTGTGCAATTAAACCAGTTACAAAAGCTGACCCGCTTAGCCTGCCGAGTGGCTGGCTGGATTAGAAAGACATGGGCCAGCGGCCTGTCGCGCATGCGCAGTATCCGCTCGGACTCTAAGTGGAGCAGTTGGTACGAATGTGAAAAGATTACGGCATGCACCGATTGATTGTCATTGAAGCCTGCTATGCTGGTGGCTGGCAGGCGCTAGTTATTCTGTGACCAAGAGCTTGGACTTAGCCATCTCTAAATCAGCTTGAAGTTTCTGTTGCTGTTTTCTTTCTCTAGTTTAAACAGCTGCTCTCCCTGATCCTTTAACTGTTTCTCCTTGCGAATTTCCCTTCGAGGGTGTTAAGCAGGTGCTCAGAGGTCATTAGCTTGGCATCGACCTCCTGCTTCGTGGCCTGGAGCTTCTTAAACTGCTCCTTCGCCTCGTTGTTGTGGGTCTCTCGCTGAGTCTCCAACTGCTTGAGTTTCTCCTGAAGCTGCCGCACCTCGGTTTCTAGTGCTCAAGTTCCGTGTGAATGGCCTGTTTAGTCTGGGCCAGGAGCAGGACATTCTCCTCCTCCTGCTTGCGGAGGGCCTCACACTTTTCCGTCACCTCCATACGATGCTCCTCCTGCTCATTTGCAGAAGGCGGCGACTTTCCAGCCGATTCATCTAGGTCGATGAGCTGCTCGGTGTCCAACAACTGGCCGCTTCGCTCCAGAGCCGCCGTTATATTCTCCCAGCAGCTGGAGCTTCGTCTGATACGCCTGCATTTTGCAGCTCATGTCGTCCATCTCGACGCGCAACACCTCCTCCAGATGAGCCTTACCGATCGAAGGATTTCTTAAATGCTTATTGAATTTTTTAATTAAAAAACATCTTAATAAATGCGTGTCTGCAGATGTTTCGTCAACGATCACACTCTCGATAAGCCTTAGCGTTATCGATAATAGGCAAAATAACGGTTGGTAACGAACGCACTTTCAAATAAGAAAATCTATAATAGTGACGAGATATGTTTATAAAGTAACATAATTAAAACGCTGCATATTTCATTTGTCTCTTAATTGTGGAACTATTTTAGTATCTATGTTAAACAAATATAGAGTTTTCAGTGCCATTACTCAACAGATTACTAAGAAGTTGACGATTAACAGCTACAAGCCAATTCAAACAGGTGGCGCTAGTAAGCTGTTAAAAAAAGCGCTAGATTTCAATATTACTTATTCTGTTATTAAAACCAGTTGGTCGCCCTTTGAATTCTTTATATGTACTTCTGTTAACTTATAGAAAGTCTTTAAGCATACAAGTTTTTCTAGCAATACTATTATAATGAACTGTTTACCCGCTAAAAACTGAATGAAAGCTAAACAAGTTTGCTAATTAGGAGGTGATTTTGCATTTTTAGTACCCTCTGCGTGTGTTTCGGAATTAATTTGTTGTAGAAATCTTCTTTCTTAGCACCCTATTACGTGTTTATCATTTAATGCTTTACAATCGTGTTTGTACTTCCCATTTGTCTTTTTTGTTGATTCCAAAGCATTGATAGGGTCAAGTGGCAGTTTTATCAGTAGGGTTTTTCAGGGTATATTAATTGCAATGCTAAAAACATTAATTAAAAATAATCATCAATTTGATTTGATGGTTAGTAGATTTCAAATAATTAGTTTATATTAAAATTAACTTAGAATGACAATGCACTTAGGTGGTTAACTTTATGTGTCGTGACCAAGTAGTTCGTGTTGTTTTTTAGCTTGCAAGCAATAACGCATGCAGGCGATAACACCTAAACTATAACTTACTAATTTTAAAGAACTTGTGACCATCATCGAACTTCATGAGTGGAACTAACCTTGAACAGTTATTGATTTCAGCCACCTAATCGTACATTTTTATACCCCTTTTTAGTAGACTAAATGGGTGTACTAATTTTTTTTTTAAATTTAAAAACTATTTTGTTTATATCAATATCTATCTATATGCCAAGAATTATTAATATCGGATTAGTTATTGAAAAGTTATATCCAAATAATAGTCTATATTTTGCGGATTCAATCGAGATTGCACACCACATGCAGCAAATCAGCTGTTTTCACTAATACACCAGCAAGCCGCTAGGGGCGCTATAGGTTAGTTTCCGTTATAGGCTAGGTGGCGCTGTAGGCTAGGTGTGCTAATGGAAAAAATGGGTAATGGGTATCTAATAGTCGTGGTCGGTAAGAGGTTGGAAAGATATCCCCTACATATTAAACAGATATTAGGCCCCTGCCTTATCTATATCTTTCCGATATTTTATCACTGCCAGATTTATGTTCCAATAAATCCATTAAAAAATGGGTAGTTTATTGATGCGGTTATCAAATACATTGAACATTTTTGACTGGTTAATAGTACAAAATAGTGAGCACTTGGGGAAATACAAAATTGGGTGAAATGCATTTAAGTAAATGTCTCGAGTTATCGCATCTGCGTGATCACTTTCTCCCGACTGAGCACGGCTCACTTGTGGAGGTTGTCGAGGAACTCCTTGTGGCGCTGGATGGCCTCCTCGTGCTCCTTGATCTGCTGGTGGTGGAACTCAGCCTGGTGGATCTGGTCGTTCTTCAGGCGATCCAGCTGCTCACGTTGCTGCAACAAAGCAATTTAAACAGAAATTCTCGATTAGCAGGTAATTTAAATTTAAGATAGCGAGTCATAAAACACTAATGACGGGTTAGCGAATCCCGCCCACCCTTGGAGCGTCGTCTCATCAATAATGGACTGTCATTATTAGGTAAATAAGAGGCTTTGGCCCAAGCCATTCCGGAGCGTAAACAACTCCACCCTTGTCACAACGTCCAAGAGCAAATATTTGGTTAAAAGTTTCACGAACGAGCTTCTCACAAAAGTATATGTAAATCTTGCATGGGTGACCAAGAGAAGCTGGCAACATAGGCGCAAAACACCGGGGGAAAAACCACCTGCCATTGAACCTGAATCAGCTTCAATATCTTTCCGTTCTGCCTGCTCATCTTCAGCTGCCCAGAAAAAGCCTGTTTTCAGTCGATAGTTGGCTTTCGATGCGAGACGTCGAAGAAAGTGTTTCTCAGAGATCGGGGTCACCGTATTAAATTACCGCGCGTTTCAGGCCGCATCTGGCCAAATATCAACAGAGTTGACACTCTTAATTGTCCGTCAACAAGCCGCGATCCACTCCTCTCTTCAATCTCCGCCAGCGTCTCTCTTTCCACTATCAGGCTAAGGTTGATAAGCAGCTGCCCTTAGTGCGACTAGAACATTTACCATTCGACTCTGCGACAGAATGGTACCTCTGCGGATATTGCTGATCGCCTTCTCGCTGACCCAGGCCCAGGTTTATGGCGCCGGAGCTGGTGGACCGCGTCCCGTGCGCACTGTGGAAACGCAGACGCAGTGGCGCCAGCTGGAGTTCGGTTTTCCCACGGCCCAGGATCGGGAGAATGCCCAGGCGGCTGGTAATCTGGTGCCCGAGAATGGAACTCCCATCGACGTCCAGCCGCAGTATCTGGCCAATGGGCGAACTAGGCTGTTCACCACCATTCCTAGGTTTGTCACTGGCATACCCTATACACTGGCCACCGTTTCTGCGACGCAAGGCAGGAATGGTCCTCTGCTGCAGCCGTATCCCAGTTACGACTGGCACAATAATAACGGCGACGACTGCGATCGGATCACCTCCGTCTTCAGAGTATCTGTGAGTTGGTAATAATCCAAGATTATATAAGGAGCTCATTAAGTCCCTTTCAGATCACCGAGTGCAACCAGATGTGGGTGATGGATACGGGTGCCATTGGCACCACCCAGTACTGTCCACCGCAGTTGCTGCAATTTGACCTGAATACCGATCGCCTGCTGCATCGCTACCGCTTTCCGAATAACACCTACACCCCGAATGCTTCCCTCTTCATTACTCCAAACGTTCTGGTTCAGGATCCTCCACCCCGGGGAACTTGCAAGCGCACCATGATCTATCTGGCCGATGTGACTTTCCACGGATTGGTGGTTTACGACCATCAGGCCCAGACCTCCTGGAGGGTAGAGAACCGCTTCATGTATCCCGATCCGGATTACGGCAAGCATACCATTGCTGGCGAGAGCTTCTTCCTGATGGATGGCCTATTTGCACTCACCAACGACAAGCGCAATCTCTACTTCCATCCGATGGCCACTGCGAGTGAGTACGCCGTGCCACTGAGTGCTCTCAACAACCAGGATAACTGGGCCAATAACCCGGAGGCGTTGCCGGAGCAGTTCACCCTGCTGGGCAGGCGGAAAAGCGAGTGCGCCGCTTCGGCCATCGATGGCAGGAACAACGTCTACTGCGTCACCTTCAATCCCATCAAGCTCTTCGTGTGGAACGTAAATTCGCCCTACGAATCGCGAAGCTTTGGCAATTTGCCGGCCAAGTCCAATGAGCTGCAGTTCGTCAGCGGAATGAAAGTGGTGCGAACTCCCGAGGGGCAGGAGGAACTCTGGATGCTCTCCAATCGCTTCCAGGTGGGATTAATTCAGTAGAGTTATATGTTATCACTAACTGATCCTTGTTCCTTTAGAAAATCGCCGCAGGCACGTTGAATTCCAACGAGGTTAACTTCCGCATTCTGCGTCGCAAGTTGGATGATGTTCAGGGAAGCGTTTTCTTTTTCAACGACGAAGATCTGACCAATCGGCTTGTGGTTATTAAGTGATTTACTAAATAAACTAAACTAATGCTTGTAAATAATATTGTTGTTTAATTTGTTGGAAAGCGGAATTTTAAGAGATTTTTATTACAGCCTATCTTGAAATGTAAATTATGCAAGCGGGTAGATTCTAACAAACGGAAAGTATTTATATGAATGTGTAAACATTTGTATTTTTATACAACTGAATTCCTGGAATAGCCGGCATGATAACTCTCTCTTAACTTGAAAACCTTTGTCTATACAATCATAAAATGCCCATATGAAATGATAAGATTGGATTAAATGGGTCGCAAAAAATGATCTTCACGTTTTTCTTACAGATTTAGAAGAAATAGTTTTCCTCGAAACGAGATATACAAATTCTTTACATTTTTACAAGTTTATTTAAAGAGACTGATTAAAACCCAATTTTCAGGTTAAGGCTTGAGAATTGTCTAATAATTTAGTTGCGTGAGATAAAAGTTTCAAAGCTGGATCGCTTTGCAGGAAGATATATGTATGACACTTGAGAACTTTAAATGATTTTACTTAATAATGGTATTTTGTCACCCTTGTGGCAAATAATGGCTCATACACCGATTTAAATCCAACCCAAAGTTTGGAAACCGGAAACTTTTGACAGTTGGTTTTGGTTCTATATTATATCATTTGAAGCTCAGAGTAAAGCTTATTGTTTTGGTTGACAAATCTCTTGCGGCAAAGTTCGGGGTCACTTGTTATCACCAAATGATTAGGCAAGTCTGAAGTTCCAAGCAACAACCTATCCCCCTTACATCCCACAGGGGTTTAGAAGCTTGATATTGAACGTGATTTCTCGCCATCAACTGACCTTAACCGCTTTGGGCATTAGCAACAACACTCGGAACTTAATTGCTAACTAAAATGTATCGACTTGGTAATTGATAGCACTTAATGGGCCGATGAACCGAGCAAACGGTCCAAATGGGTGGCGTGCATAATTAGCCAACGCCAGCAACTTGTTTTCGGAGGTGGACTCCAGTAAACACACTGCCACGACCGACCAGAATTTCAGTGCACAGAGTGTGGTGTGTGCAATTAAACCAGTTACAAAAGCTGACCCGCTTAGCCTGCCGAGTGGCTGGCTGGATTAGAAAGACATGGGCCAGCGGACTGTCGCGCATGCGCAGTATCCGCTCGGACTCTAAGTGGAGCAGTTGGTGCGAAAGTGAAAGGATTGCGACATGCACCGATTGATTGTCTTTGGAGCCTGCTGCTGCTGGTGGCTGGCAGCATCCGGCCAAGCCTTGGAAAGTGTTTTCGGAGCCTATAATCTGGAGCTGGAGTTCCCATCGCCGCAGGAAAGACAGCGAGTGCTGAGCGAGGGCCTCTACGATCCGGGCAGCGTTATTCCCATCGATGTGGATGTTTACTACAAGCGTGAGGATTCCTATTCACTGCTCACCAAGCAGGTTTAATGCGGTCTTTTCAGATGGCGATGCCACGCCCTCGATATTCGTGACCATTCCGCGCTTCGCCAAAGGTGTGCCGTACTCCCTGGCCTATGTCACCAATGAAATGCGTCCCAACGGAACCGTCCTGCAGGCCTATCCCAGCTACGAGTGGCACAAATCCCACGGTGCTGACTGCAATGGCTTGACTTCCGTTTACCGCACCCAGATCGACGAATGCGGCCGGATGTGGATCCTGGACAGCGGCGAGATCGACTTCATCCAGCACTGTCCGTCGCAGCTGTACGCCATTGACTTGGAGAGTGGGAAAGTAGTGCACCAGTACAAGATGCCCAAGCGGCTGTACAAGGAAGGCGTCAGTCGCTTCGTGACGCCCACCGTGGAACTGGATGCCCATAACTGCGATGTGGGATTCGTGTACATGGCCGACTCCATTGGCCATGGCATTGTGGTGTACGATGTGGCCGCCCAGCAATCGTGGCGGATCGAGAACAAGTTCACGTACCCCCATCCGGACTTTGGCACCTTCACCATAGCCGGCGAGAGCTTCCAGCTGTGGGATGGCACGGTCTCCACCAGTCTGACGCCCCACGGATTGGGTGGCCGGCGCATGATGTACTTCCACTCGCTGTCCAGCGAATGGCAGATGGCCATACCACTGGACGTGGTCAACAATGGCAGCAACTGGCGGCTGAACGATGTGAGTGCCGCCCTGGATCAGTTCCAGTTGCTGGGCAAGCGCGGCAGTCAGTGCGTGGGAACGGCCATGAGTGAGTCCGGCTTCCTGATCTGCGGCCTGGTCCAGCCACCGAGCCTCTTGGCCTGGAACATCCGCACTGGCTATAGCCATCAGAATCTGGTGATGCTGGTGGAGGACGAGCAGCGTCTGCAGTTCGCCAGCGGCCTGAAGATTGTGCGGAATCACGAGGGCAAGCAGGAGCTCTGGGTGCTTTCCAATCGGCTGCAGAAAGCCTTTGGAGCGGGTCTGGATTACAAGGAGATCAACTTTCGCATACAGAAGTGCGGTGTTCAGGAGCTGCTCGCCGGAAAGCCATGCTAATCTATGTGCTGCTACTCAATAAAGTTTCAAATACGACGGTCTCAGAGTTAACTCACCTTCTTGTAGAAGTACTCCTCCTCGCGGGCAGCCTCCAGCTTGCCAAAGGCTCCTCCGGCCTCGCGGATGGAGCCACCGCCGCCGCCTCCCTTGCCGGCTCCACTGCCCAGGTCGCCCACCTGGCTGCCGCTCATCTTGGCCAGCCTGTGGAGCGAAAAAAGGGGAACTTAGAAGCGGAATCTTCTGGTTGGTTACGCAACATTGAAGTGAAGTCAGCATGGAAAGCACACACACACGGGCGCAAAGTGAAAGCAATTTTGGGTGGGATTGTTTATCTTATCAGGGGAATCGAGGAAAATGGAAGTGCGGGGCATACATAACACATTATGTACAGAAGGTGGGATTTAAAAACTCCGTTTATTTTAGTAAGCCAATTAACAGGTTAGGTATGTACATATCTAGGTAAAATACAGGTAACCACTTACTGGATTCCAGCGGGGTACAGGCGGGATGCACTACGACGTACGACGAACATTCTGGTTGTTTTTTATTTGGGAAACTGCAAGTAGAGGAGAATATAAATCAGTTACAAGAGGTTTAAGCCAATTCCAAAGCGGTCGCCTTCAAAAAGCCGGAGTGCATTCAACTTTTTAAACAGCCGAGACGCAATAAACGCACAGTTATTTATAGCCGATTCTTTGTTTATTGTTTGCGCAAAATGCACCCCGCACTGGTGAGGAATACCTGCCGTATATACAAGTTAATGCCGGAATATTGCGGCGCGGTCGAACTTTACTCACCTTTTTTTAATTTCATAAAAAAAACTTTCTTCTGCAGAGTGACCTTGTGCGCACCGTTAGCCGCGAAGCTTAAGAAAAATACTTTTTATAGTATTTTTACTTTTTTAAATATACCAAAAAATGCAAACGGTCACGTTTTGCCAGTTGGCGGGAAATACGATATTTTTAAAGCTGTGCATATGCGATGGTAAGTTTAACTCAAGGTTGCAATGGCTATTGGGAGATGAGGTTAAACTCTGTATAATCCTTAAAATTAAATGTAAGTTACTCAAAGATTGTACCTACTAGCCCGGTAATATTTCAGTTTATCTTCTTAAATCTGAACACATTAAATCGGCTTCTTAATTTGTGAGTTCTGAACAATTTTGTATAGGAATATATTCATACACTTTGTTTGTACACACTTTATATACACGCGAAATGTATAATTTTATAACTAAATTTCCAAAAAAGGGTAAGGTATGGCAATTACTTATATTACATTGTGTTACAAAACTGGACCTGTAATTATTTACGTAAATGGTGGCTAGAAAATCATATTCGCATTGAATCCCCATTTTGAAAAGTGTACGCAAAAAAATTTAAACCGCAAAATAAAATAAACTCTAACCGCAAGTTAACTATTTGCCGCATTTCACACACCACTGAATACCCCTATTGAAATCTCTTAGTTAATCGATAATGCTCAATTTCTGATAACACCGATAGTCTTTTATATCGATTAGGTTCCAGATTTAGCGACTGCAGAAAATAAATAAAAACTAAAACCTCGATTTTGCTGATAAAACCACGAATTAAAATTCCAAACATGGCCGATGTAGACGACGGGTCCGAGCTGCTGTTCTTCGACACCTTTTCGCACGAGGAAGTGACGGTAACTGGCCGCAGAAGCGTCTACAAGGAGCAGTCTCTAACCCCCGTTTCCCTTCCATGCATAGGACATAAACTTGGACTTGGTGCAGTTCCCCAAGCCGGTGTTCATCACACAGGTGCGGATCATCCCACTGGGCGCCCGTGTGCAGGCGGACTTTCCCGGCGGCGTGCGCCTGGGTGCCACCAATCCCTCCAAGTTCGACCTGGAGTTCTTTGTCAACGATCTGGGAATGCCGGCTGCGTCGGCTTTCGAGAATCTTGGCCTGCTGCGGTACAACCAGAACGACTGCATCCACCTGGATTGCTCGCAGGAGAAGATCGTCACGGACGGACTGGTGCTGCGCGGCTGGTACAGCACCATCACATTGGCCATCTACGGGATCTTTACCAACTCGGTGACAGAGCCCATAGCCAGTCCCACGTTGCCCTGCGAGCCTGTGGGCCCGGAGATAAGCAATCTGAGTGGCGAAGTGCTTCTCCAGGAGGACGTGCTCAAGGACGAGTGGCAGGAGCCGATGCAGGCCGAGATGCTGGCCGCCCACAAGGGCAATGTAAGCGACTATGACCCGGAGGATATGGAGTACGGCCTTTCCCGGGATCATTATCATCAGCACGCCGAGGAGCAGGAGCAACGGGAGATGCGGCGTCTGCGCCGCTCCACGCACTCCACGGATCACTCGCCGCCACCACCGAGAAGATCGCATACGCACTCGGAGAGCAACGACAGAGAGTACATCAGATGGTAAGTGGTGATCTGATTCCTTTAAACGATTTAAATTAATCACGGTCCTTTCAGTTCCCGCGATAAGGGCTCCAGAGACTGGTCACGTTCGCCGGAGTACTCTAGCCATCGGTCGCGTCGCAAGCGCTCGGAGAGATCCCGCTCAGATGTGGACGAGCACAAGTGGCCCAGAACCCCGCCCGCATCGATTGACTCTCCGACGCGGCCGCGTTCGCCTGACACCATGGACTACGACGACGACGACTCGCGCTCCCACTACAAGATGCAGTCCTCGCATTACAGGCATTCCTCGGAGTCGCTGCACCGTGGTGATCGAGATCGGGACGATGAGGACCGATCCTGCACGCCGCAAGAGCAGTTCGAACCCATTTTGAGTGACGACGAGATCATAGGAGACGACGAGGAAGACGATGCAGTTGATGCGGCTGCCATTGCGGAGTACGAGCGGGAATTGGAGGCTGCCGCAGCCGCTGCTCCTCCCGCCATCGATGCTTTCGAGCCCTGGCAGAAACCACTGCTGGTCTACGAAGGGGACATGGCCGCCCACTTTAGCAAGGAGCTGGAAACCTTAAAGCTGCTGTTTAAGAAGCTCGTCCTGCAAACCCGCTGTGAAAATGTGGCTGCCTTCAGCGAGGAGCACGGCGCTAGTGTGGACGAAAGGGAGCAGTTTGTGTACTTAGGAGAGCAACTGAACAACCAGTTGGGCTACTTGGCCCAGCACTTCAAAAGAAGGAATTTTGTGCTGCAGCAGTTCTTCGGAAACGATGAGGTTCATCTGCGTCAGGCGGCAAACGTGCTGCAAATCGCCCTCAGTTTCCAGGCGGCCTGCATGCAGCCACAGCCCGCGTTTAAGATTCGGCACATCAAGTTGGGTGCCCGTATGGCCGAGCTGCTGGGCAGCAGCGAGGATCTCTTCCAGCATTTGTTAAAGGAGCACAAGTTTGATATCTTTGAGGCGGTATTCCGACTTTATCACGAACCCTACATGGCGCTGTCCATTAAACTGCAGCTCCTCAAAGCCGTATACGCTTTGCTAGACACCAGGATGGGTATCGATCACTTTATGGCCTCAAAAGACAACGGCTACCAGATGATTATAGAGTCTCTCAAGACTGCCAAGTTAACGAGGACCAAGTACGCACTGCAGGCAATCATTAAGAAACTGCATTTGTGGGAAGGCCTAGAAAGTGTACAGATCTGGTGCCGGCGACTCTTTGTGGATAGAATAATCATACCGGGTAACCGGGACCAAATGGAAGACACAGTGATAACTTGTCAGCAAATAGAGTTCGCCTTTGAGATGCTAATGGATGCACTGTTTTCCAGCCAGTTGAGCTACTTGCAGCCGCGCCGCTTTCTCCCCGTGTCCAAGAAGTTCGAGGTGGTCACCGATCCCACGGCGCAACGCAGCTTTGCAAATGCCCTGCAGTCATATTTGGGACAGAATTCTCTGGCGGAATCATTGCTGGTCATGTTGGGGAACTGCAAGGAGCTGCCGGCCACCACATATCTAAGCATGCTTGATTTGATGCACACCCTGCTCCGTTCCCATGTGGGCATTGATTACTTTGTGGATGATGCTTTTTCTGTTACCCAGACGATTGTGGCCATATTGCTGGGCTTGGATGAGGTTCCCAGGAATCCAGAGGAAGAGGAGACTAAGCCGGAAAAGTCGGAGCCTGAGAACAAGCTAATGGAAGTCACAAACGAAGGAGGGGAGGCAGGAGTCGACAAGCCAAGTGTACCAACAGCCGATGAGGAAGTGAAGCCTGCTCCTACCTCGGTTCCTGCTTCTGCTCCAGCTACGGTTCCAGCTCCTCAAATGCGACCCAGGCCGATTCTTCGCCCAGTGCTGCCACGTCTGGCCAGATTGGGCATCGAAATGTCGTACAAGGTCCAGACACGTTACCACTTAGATGCCATTGTGTACGCAGCTGCGGCTCCTGATTACGATGCCGTCAAGTTGGCTACTCATATGCATGCCATCTACTCGCAAACCTGCGATCCCGCTGGACGACAGCACACCGTCGAGGTGCTAGGCCTGAATAATAATCTGAAGATATTTATGGATCTAATCAAAAAGGAGCAGCGCCTGCAGACGCAACGACAGCTTAGTTCGCCGGGCACCAAGTATAAGAGCCCGGTGTTGAGCTATGCGGTGGACATGGTGGACGCTTGCGTCCGGTATTGCGAGCAGTTGGACTACCTTATCGAGCATGGCGGTGTTATCCTGGAGCTGGCCAAGAACCACGAGACCTTCGAGCCATCGGTGTCGGCAGTGTTGCAGGAGATGTACGTGTATATGAAACCCCTGGAGGCTATAAACGTATTCGTTTATGATGACATTATGCCGCTGGTGGAGGTGATAGGCCGCTCTTTGGACTACCTTACCACTTTCCCCGGAGATTTGATTATGGCCTTGCGGATTTTGCGATATCTCGCAATCAGCAAACCTGTTGCAGGTCAAAAGGCTCCTCCTGTGACCGAGGAACTGAAACATCGGTTTGTGGCCCTGCAGCTATATGCAGCGGACGGAGTTCAGCTCTGCATCCAGATTATGGAGCGCTTGTGTGCCTACTTCGAGCAGCCCGGTGCGCATGCTCCCGCCTTAATGACCATCCAGGGAGTACATTGCTGCCAGATCATGCTCCCCACCTTGCAGATCCTTCGAGAGCTGCTGTCCTACGCGATCCTATGCAGAGATGGCACCTACAAGGATCTCACCGCCATCGATCACCTGGTGAAGGTGTACTACTTGCTCTACTACTATCCCACGCGCTGCCAGGCGGGTCCCGAGGTGGAGCAGTGCAAGATGGAAGTGGTGCAGACGCTTCTCGCTTATACCCAGCCGAATGAACAAGACGAGGAGTCGCTGCACAAGTCGCTTTGGACGCTGATGATCAGGGAGGTGCTGAAAAACGTCGATGGCCCCGCGCACTTTATTCCAGGTGAAGTGAAATTTGATAAATGAGCTCGAAACTTAATGTTCCTAATATGTTTCATATCTCTTCAAAACAGGACTTAAACTCCTCGCAGAGCTGCTTCCTCTCCCACTGCCAATGCCGCAGCCGCTTTGTGACCAACTGCAGCAGCAGCACAAGCAGCGTCTGATCACCGAGCGGAAATTGTGGTCAGCCCACTTACATCCCCAAAGCGGACAGATTGCCAAGCTGGTCGAGGCACTAGCTCCGTCCAGTTTCCCGCAGCTTTCGGAACTGCTGCAGCGAGTTTGCATGCAGCTGTCGGATCTGGCGCCCAACATGACGCTGCTGATCGCCAAGACGATCATGGAGCTGCTGTGCAATGAATACCAGACATCCAACTGCATTCCGACCACCAATCTGGAACGGCTGCTCCGTTTTTCCACGCGCTTGTGCGCTTTTGCTCCTTTAAAGAGTTCCATGCTGTCCATACTTTCGGGCAAGTTCTGGGATCTATTCCAGTCGCTACTGGCCCTCAATGAATTCAACGACGTGGTTTCCAATTGCCAGGAGGCGGTTCATCGTATTCTAGATAGTTTCCTTGACTCTGGTATATCGCTGATCTCGCACAAGTCTACAGCGTCGCCAGCTCTTAATCTTTCTGCGGCCCTCCCACCCAAGGAACTCATTCCGCGAATAATCGATGCTGTCTTTAGCAACTTAACCAGTGTGGAGGTCACCCATGGCATATCAATTCTGGCGGTGCGCAACCTAGTCATCCTCACAGAGCACGAGTAAGTTCTGGCTTTCATTTTGTTGTAAATATATCAAAATAATTAAACCTATTCCAACAGCTTCACCTTTTACCATCTGGCGCAGTTGCTAAAGCAAAAGATCACCGAATTCCAGGCATGGATGGAGCGTGTAATCCTTCACAACGAAACTGTGGAGTACAACGCCAACATCGAATCTCTAATCCTGCTGCTGCGATCTCTGACTCAAATCGAACCGCCGCCCACAATGTCGGCCATGCCGCATCGCACATTGAAACTGGGCGCCACGGAGCTGGCCCAACTGGTGGAGTTCCAGGACATTGAACTGGCCAAGCCACCGGTGCTAAGTCGCATTCTCACCGTCATGGAGAAGCACAAGGCGGTGGCCAACGAGGCGGCGCTGAGCGACCTCAAGCAACTGATACTGCTGCAGGCCTCCAAGCAGGAGATTCTCGCCGGAACCAGCACTGAGACGCCACCTGAGGGTGAGGGAGAAGCCAATACATCGGCCACTAGCTGTAGTGGATCTCTGACTGTGGAACCCTACTTGCCTCAGGCCGAGGGCATTGTCACACAGTACGAGGCGCGTCCGATCTTCACGAGATTTTGTGCCACTGCCGAAAACGCTCAGCTCACGGCTCGCTATTGGCTGGATCCGCTGCCCATCGAATTGATCGAGGACATGAACGAGCCAATCTACGAGCGCATTGCCTGCGATCTCACGGACTTGGCCAACGTGTGCCTCAATCCGGATTTGAATGTGGCTGGTGATAGCAAGAGGGTAATAAACTTATCCGGCTCACCGCAATCCAATCGCGAAATGACACCGACAGCGCCTTGTTTCCGCACTCGTCGGGTAGAAGTGGAACCGGCCACTGGTCGTCCGGAAAAGAAGATGTTCGTTTCGTCGGTTAGAGGACGTGGTTTTGCTCGTCCGCCACCTTCTAGGGGCGATCTGTTCCGCTCTCGTCCGCCGAACACCTCAAGACCGCCATCCCTGCACGTTGATGACTTCCTGGCGCTGGAAACTTGTGGCGCCCAGCCCACAGGACCCACGGGCTACAACAAGATACCCTCCATGCTAAGGGGCTCCAGAGTGGGACGCAATCGTGGATCCCGCATCTCGGCAGCGGCTGCCTTCAGGTAAAGTTAATAAATATCTATTGAAACCCCGGTATCACAGGGAAATTCCACTCTCTCAACAGACAAAAGAAGCTGATGCGCATTGGATCACCCTCCAGCTGGGCAGACTCCTCCGGATCCTATCGTTCGGGCTCGGACTCGCATTTCAATAGCAGTGACTCCCACTATTCGTCGCCCCACTACAGCGGAAGGCCACGTGGGCGTGGCCTGCGCTCCAGACCATCCTACCTGAGATAGGAGGAAGTTCAAATCCACTCCAGCCAGGTGGTCGCTAGTTAAGCGTATTACTTCCATTACTTAACAATTGCTGATTCTATATTGATCGCTGTATTTTCCCCAATTTGTATTTAAGCTTAACGTTAATTTTCTGTAATTACACTGTGCATACGGACATCGTGCGAGTCCATGGGCAGCTCCTCATTGCTGACTATCTGCTCGTTGAGTGCCAGGGCCATCAGTGAGATCTTCTTGTGCGGATACTTGTCCGCGTGCTGCTTCAGGAACTTGTCGTAGTAACCCATTCCATGGCCCATGCGACCTCCGCAGCGGGTAAAGGCCACCCCAGGCACAATAAAGAGATCGATGCCGTGGCCTGCAGTGAAGGAAACTATGTAAATGAATCTCTGCGTGAAGAACTCTTTATAACCCACCGTTGGTCATGGCATCTTCACGTGCCTCCTTAAAGTCCGGCTGTTTGATGTTCCACTTGGTCAAAGGGAGACTTTCGTACTCGTCCATACCGCGCAGTCGAACCATCTTCATTTTGCTGCCCTCGTACGTGGGCACGAAGACCATCTTCTCCAGGCGAAACATCTCGAGGAGCAGCGCCGTGGTGTCCAGTTCAGAGGTGGTGCTCAGGTAAATGCTCACCCGCTGGGCCTGGCGGAAAATCTCACTCTGCAGCACCTGGTGACGTGGGATCGAGCTGATTAGTGATAACCCCAAGACCCCAGCCAGTTATTTACCTTGGCCATGACTGCCTGGGATTGCCGGGCAATGGTCTCCGCGTCCAGGCACTTGAGTGCATCCTTCATGCGCCCCCTCAGCGCCACTTTGAGAGTATTCTGGATAGTAGCCGCCATTCCTGCCGGTGGATCTTCAACTTCACACTCGTGCGAACCGGTGAGAACTGTTTCCATCTGCCTGTCCAGTCCGGGCATCTGTAGGTCTCGTCTCCGGCGTTCTTATCACATTCGGTTACACTGCCCCACCGTAATCAGTCGGTGGTTCTGCTTTGCAGCTGGGTTCGTAAACAAATGGAAGGGGAGCAATCTGGAATAAGAAGCTATAGGTTTCCAGGGGCTAAACAGAAAGACGATCAGCTGATCAGAGATGGGAGTTACTCAGTAAGTTATGTAATTCTTCAAATTTGTGGTACCTACATTTGTATATATAAGGCTATCAACTTTAATCTTGGAATCAAAGCAGAGCAAAATCCATTTAAATGAGACAAGTACTTACATTTTTAAAATGAAACACTATTACATTTTAATTTACCAAACTTATTTGGAGAGGCCTTCGCTTTATAAGTACATATATAAATATTTATAATGAAACACTACCCTTCCATTTTCATTTAACGAACTTATTGCATACAGTATGTTTGGAGTAAAACTTTAAGTAAATACAATTCAGACAATATAATCAAGTGATGATTAAAATCACTTATGTTCTATTTAAAAGTGATTTAGGTCATTCACTTCTTAGGAGCCTCGGGTGCCTTGGGTTCCGTCTTTGCTTTCAGATTCTTTAGCTGCTCCTTTTGCTATAGAAATATAAGTTTAAGATGTTTATTTGAATAATATAACAAAATTTGGGAATTACCTGCTTGTGGAAGAACTCCTCCTCGCGAGCAGCCTCCATTTTGCCAAAAGATCCCCCAGCCTCTCGAATGGACCCACCTCCGCCGCCTCCCTTGCCGGCTCCACTTCCAAGTTCTCCGATCTGTGACATTTTCAAGTGTCTGCAATGCAATGTTCCCAAATGGTTCTAGAATTCTTATGCAACTTTGCTCCAATTCGTGAAACTTACTGAATCTGCTGCGGATACAAACGCTGACTGAGACGGCGCAGTGTAAACATGTTTGTCTTTTATAGGAGCGGTTTATATAGTATAGTTAAACTATATATAAGGGGGTGATTTGCCGCAGTGATTTCGCCGACTTGTGAAAACAAACTGATGAAAATTGGACAAGAGCGTAGCTAAAAATACTTAATGGGGACCGAAATAAATGCTCTTTAGACAAAAGCAATAGTGTTTTATAGGGACAATTATTTAAATTTCTAAAGTACCGAAAGTTAAAGAAAGTATTTTGAAATGTATTTTAAATTATATAAATAATTCCTTTTTTTGTACGCCCCTAAATCAGTCGGCAAAAGGCGCTAAAAAACGACTATTTGAATTTAAATCCAGGACTTTTATTTTTTAATCCCCTTTGAACTTTGAAACTAACAATTTTATTGCGCAGTGTGATTCGGAAGTATTGGCATGAGTATGTTGCGCCTCTGAAGTAACGAGGGAATGTCAAGTAATGATAAAAACAATTAACTAATTTGTGTTTTGTGGATCTGACTTCAGTTCCAAATCGGTAGCAGTGTTGTTAGCAACCTTTGGGTCCTCTTGAGCACGGTCGTGTAATACTTTTATATCATCTGCGGTCTGCAAATGAAGATAGGGTATTAAAGATTACGAGTTCTGGAAAACGAACCCACCTCGTTTAGGAAGAACGCCTCCTCGAGTACATTCTTGTGCTTGTTCATGAACGATGAGCTGCCGAGGGAGGCGTGATCCAGCGTCTTCTGGAACTCATCCCAATTGGGCATGTAGTCCACGTGGTCCTTCTTGTCCCGCATCTTGCACATGAGGTTCTGGGTCAGGGAAATGAAGTACTCCTCCTCCTTCAGACCGCCTTGCAGCTTGCCGAGTCCACCGCCCCACAGGAAGACATTTGGAGGTTTCTTCTCCTCGGAATAGCGTTTGTTGGTCATCAACCCGAGACTTTGTGGATTTCAGCTTGGGAATTATACGAACGAATTGGGAATTATACGAATGGTACTCACGTTTGCTTTAGACCCAGGCTCAGTCTACGCTGCATAAATCCTGCACAAAACATTTTTGTACACGAAAGTAAGGAATACATACGAAAGGGTTACAGATTTTTTAAAAATGGGTACACAAAACTGGACAGTTGAGACTAGTAGACTTATCAGAACCCAGAAATATTTTGCCACGATTGCTCTATAAAATATTTGGTGCTATTTTTCTCTTGTTTCCTGCGTTGATTATAACCTACTAAAACGAGACATTTATTATTTTAATACAGTTTCAAACGCGTTGTACTCAATAATTATACAAATATTACTCATAACCAACAAAAAAAAATATTCTATTTTATAGTTGACGTTCGAAGATATTTGCAATTATGTATATAAGCTATTTTAGGGTATTTTAAAGACTCTTTAGGGAGCTACGCAGATTCCTTGGAGGAAAGTCCCATCAGAGTCAAAACAGTTATCCGTACCATTTGCTATAATATAGCACCTCTATTTTAGCATGTTAAAAAATAAATCTTTAATTTAATATGATTTACATTTATTTATATTTATATGAATGTACTTTTTTTTATTATTGTATTATTACTGTTATTATTTTTGTGAACATAATCTGTTTGTTAGACACAGTTTTGTTTCTTCGTCCCAGATGTCACAAAGTCTATTACAAGTTTCCTTGGGGCGTTGCGCTAAGGACAGTCCCATAAGAGTAAAAAAAGTTAAGCAGCAGACTTTCAAGTTCATTTTTGCAATAATAGTTGTAGACTATTTTATTAGCTGAGGTGCATTTCTCAAGGGCTAACTTGAAAACAGTGACTAATTCATTTTGTAAAGGTAATTTAAAACAATTAAGCCAGTTAATACGATCTTTTTTTTTAGAATGTTTGCAATAATATAGCATCCATTAAATTTTAATTTCAACATAAATAAGTATTTGTTAATTGTGCAGTGTAGGCAACCAAATTATCCTCGTTTACCCTCTTCAAACTTAAAAGGCTTAATAATGTTGTATTACACAAATTATTATTATTACATTTAGTTAAAAATAAAATGTATGGATTAATGAATTAATTATTCTTATTTAAGAAACCAAAAGAGATATAAAATATACAAATTGTGCTTAAAATTATTTTTTGTAACAAGATGTGATGTTCCAACACCTTTTTGATACTTCGAACTAGATTTGACACCCTTTATATCCCATGCGAGGCCCCGAGCAAGAAAGACCTATCAAATTAAAAATAGTTATGACAAAATCTTTCAAGTTTATCCTTGGATGATTTAATTTTTTAAGAAACTTTTACTTTATTAACATGGTAAGAACAGACACGTTTTTATATTCTCTTCCCAGCGGCGACAATGTCCTTTACAAGTTTCCTTTGAGAGGTTTGCCAAACAAAGTCCCATTATAGTCAAAAAAGATGTGCAGAAAACTTTCAGATTCATTGTTTAAGCTTAGGATCTAGATTCTGGAATATAACTTTACCAGAATTATTATGCACTCACTAAAACGCTAGCTAATTGATTTTCTTTGGTAAATTTTAGCATCCAATACAATAATATTATTTAATGTAAATGTCAACCCCATTCAGGCGAAAACCAAATACATTTAAGTGTTTTAATATTAGGAGTCAGAAGATTAAATAATTTAGAGCACGGCTTTAATAGTCATTACGTTGGTTTGAGAGCTTTCCGTATCTAAACAAATAAATTAAAAATTGATTTATGAAAAATTGGCAGCACTGGTACACCATTTGGAATTCGCACTGAGTTTTAATATTTTCAGACTCATAACTATTTTATCTTTAATTTGGGGATTCCCTTAGCTGTAATTTACAAACGCAATTGCTTGAAAGAGTGGTCGTCTATTTTTTATTTTCCAATTAAAATTAGCGCCTTAACTAGCAATTAGAGATGGCCCAAAGGTGGGTTTGTGTTCGCGCTATGCCAGGAGGGTGTCTTCGCTAAAGAATCGAACTTGCGTGACTGCTTTTGCGATATTATGCTATCGATGTCTCGAAAACATCGATGAGACTGATGTTACTCCACCTCTAGCTCCAGCTCTATAAGAAAATGTTTTTTTTTTTAGAAAACGCTGGATTTACCAATGATTTGCGGCCAATTTGGATGTGCTAACTGTGCGGGCGAGCTATTGAGAATGCCGATCGAGTGAGGCCAAGACACTAAACGGGCGGAGCGACTGCGCCGCGATCGCCCCGCTTCAGCAATTGTGTGTGTGTATCATGGACAAGCTACGAAACAACAACAAGGAGAATGCACCCATTGAGTACCCCTACCCGCAGCCACAGGCCCCCCGCCCCATGCACGACTCCCCCTCCCCCGCCTCCACCACCCACCCCCTGGAAGCTGGCGAGGATGTGGAGAGCAACAAGAGCACGCCCTACTTCACGCCCCTCGAGTTCCTGCAGACGTCCTTTGAGTTCCCCTCGCCCACAGCGGAGGGTGGGGTTCCAGGCATTCCCGAGCAGGAGGATCCAGAGGAGGAGGAGGCCTTCACTCCACGACAGTTCACCATCGCCAGCCCCCACCCAGCGCCACCGCATGTCCATCATCCACCCAGCTCGCAGAGTCCCACTTTAAGCCGCAAGTTCAAGCGGTTCTCGCTGTACGACCGCAGATCCTGCTCGCCGCACATCAGCAGCTCCACGGGCGAGGAGCGGGGCAGTGGGCGTGGCACCGACAAGGAGAACACCATGCCCAAGGGCGAGTCGGACGATCACGACCTGGAGAACATCTTGTATTTGTCAAAGAGCGAGCACAACTCACCCACCATCCTGTTCAAGGATGAATCCTCTACGACGCCGGGACTGGAGGCCAGTCGCCTCAGCTACTCCCCGAAACTCCTGTCCTCCATCAACAATTTGAACGTTTCCGGTTCACCCCTGAACATCATAAACTCGGCTGGCTACAAGAACGGCAACTTCTTTCGCTTCCCGGAGATCGATCATGTTGTGCAGGATGCGCCCATGGATACCGGAGGGATGGAGGAGGCATCGCGCCGGGATCGCAGCCCTGCATTGGCCGAACCGCCGGAGCAGCAGCAGCAGAAGTCGGAGGGGCGAAAGAATCGCAAGAATAAGAACAATCTCACCATTCGCATCATGGACGTGCCCGTCAAGAACTCGGGCCAGGCCTCGCCGTTGCCCAAGCCCAAGACGCCGACCATCAAGAGCACCAAGGAGAAGGCACGCTCGCTGGACTCGGCGGCCAATGAGTCGGAGCTGTCGATCGTGGTGCACAACATAACCGAATCTCATTCTCATGGCAGCTGCGATGACATGGAGTCGGGGCAGAGCAAGCCGTCGACGAGTGTTATCCACCACCACCACCATCTTCAACAGCCCGCTTCCGCTATTCACTCAACGTCGCTCTCGCGACTGGATAGCCACCTGAGCTTGGCCAACCAGCGGCGCACGCCGCGTAGGAAGTCACCCGGAATCAACAACACTGACTGGCTAATGTACCACCGCAAGCAGAACCCATATCAGGTGCCCTCGTCGCACTGCAGCTCTACGGCCCAAAGCTCCCTGGACTCGGACGCCAGTTTGACCCCCAGTTTGGGCGACTCCGAGCTAAAGTCCGCCTGCAGCGTGGACGGCGGCTCCAAGTTTGGAATGGGCGCTAGCCTGGCGCCGAGAAGCGCCCACAAGCACAATCAGCTACTGCACTCGTCCAGCACCAATCTAAAGACGCTGCCCGAGTGCCTCACCCTCGTGGAGTTCTCCTCCTCCGGCGGTGGTCCCAAGGAATCGCCCTTCAAGCAAAAGTCCATGGATCTACCGATGCCGCCGCTGCAGGCCAAGGCCACGGTGTCCACATCTTCGATGAATCTCCTCCAGCGGCGGGGATCCAATCACAGTTTAACGCTCAACCTGCACAGCTCTTGCGGCAACCTGATGAACAGCGGACTCAGCCACTCCAACTACAGCCTGGGCTCAATACTCAACTCCAAGTCCAGCTGTAATTTGGATGCGGGCACGGCTGGCCAAAACAGGTCGGACCAGCAGCCGCAAACACATCTGTTGGCCGGCAGCCAGGGCAGTCGGCAGGGGTTGTTCCGGAGACGGGGATCGAACCACAGCATCACCCTTAAGACGGGACACACCACCACCTCGTGCGGGGATCTTAACTCCATGCATCAGCTTCAACAGCAGCAGGCAATGCTGAGCGCGGAGAAGTACAATCGACTCAACATGCGCACCAATTCCACCGGCTCGGGATCGGGTTCGGGATCCAATGTACCTACTCCAAAGAGAGGACTGCTAGAACGCCGCGGCTCCAATCAGAGCCTCACCCTAAACATGGGCAGCATACTGGGAGGAGGAGCAAGTACAGAGATTCAGGTGCAGGACATGGGGCAGCCGAAGGTGACGGTCTGCAGTTGTGCTGCCGCCAACCAAGCTTCGCATCAGCGCAAATTCTTCAGCACCGAGAACTTAAACAGCAGCAAGGTTAACAACCAAAAGTTTTTTGGACAGGTGTGCTTTGGGTCCGCCTCGGACCTGCAACCCAATCCGCAGCAGGAATCGGCTAGCGCGGATCAGGGCATGGGGGCCACATGCACCTGCGCCGGAACCGTGCGCAACATTATGACCCGACCTCTGTCGCCGCAGACGACCAGCGAGGAGTTTAAGATCTACTTGGCCAGCATTCAGATGCTGCAGAGCGCCTCCAACCCGCTCAACCAGTTCGATCTGATTCGGCTGAACTACGTGTTCGATCACAGCTACCAGACAAACAGGAACATCATCGAGCAGCCACCTGTGCTGGGCCCCAACGCACGGGACTTGGACACGCCCACTGATCTGGTGCCACCAAGCTCCGAGGACAGTGAACTGCTCGCCTGCTACCAGACGGTGGTCAAGAGAATTGTGCAATCGATACCGGAACTAGAGGAAACCGAGCAGAAGCGCATCTTTCGGGATCTGCACAAGGAGTTCTGGGACCTGCCGCTCAATCACCAAGAGAAGCCGATGGTCTTTGGCTCGCAGACAAAGAATCGCTACAAGACGATCTTGCCCAATGAGCACTCGCGCGTGCTGCTCGAGACCGAGTCCAGCGAGCTGATCACCCTGCAGGAGGAGGTGAAGCGCACCTGCTCCGTGACCGCCAGCGAGGACATGCCCTACATCAATGCCAATTATATCAAGGTAAGATCTCCATCCTGTTCTCTGTGAGTGCTACTATATAAACTCCTTTTTCAGGGACCCGACTACGTGTCCAAGTGTTATGTGGCTACGCAGGGTCCGTTGCCCAATACCATCTTCGAGTTTTGGCTGATGATCTACCAGAACACCCAGCGCTACATACGACGTTGCGTGGATGGCGGGAGCAGCAGCAGTCCGCACATGGACCGAGCGCAGATCCTGCAGCAGTACTTCCAAAAGATTGTCATGCTCACCAACTTCACGGAGGCGAATCGCCAAAAGTGCGCTGTCTATTTTCCCATCGAGCTGAATGAGATCTTTGCGGTGGCCGCCAAGTGCGAGGTGTTTCAGCTGAGTGCGGCTGCCCGGAACTATTTTGATCGGTACTTGACGCCCACCTTTGTGCCGGACACTGTGGTGGCCTCCTCGGAGGCGATCGACTATGAGTTAAGTGGCCGGCACATTGGCGTGGAGTCGGTGAAGGTGACGCTGGAAGGAGATCTGCTGGAGGCTCTGCCCGCCCAGGGAAGTTTTATCTTGATCAAGAACGTCGGTATTGTGCGAAGGAATGGCTACTCGGTAAGGAAGCTGGTGCTGCTCTACTGCATCCGTGTGCCGCAGAGTGCCAGCTACCATCTGCAGAAGATCTACTGCTACCACTACTGGTATCCGGACTGGCCGGATCACCACTCGCCGCGGGACATCAACACGCTGCTGGACACCTGCTTGCATGTACTCAACCTAGGAAAGTGTGAGTCGGAGTTCGACAACTACGATGAGAATAGAACCGAGAGGAACGCCCACCTGGGGGCACAGCGGTTGGAGATCTACCAGCAGGACATATTTAATGCTGTTCAGCCGCTACCCGTGATCCACTGCTCGGCCGGAATTGGGCGCACTGGCTGCTTCACGGCCATCCTGAATGCTGTGCGTCAGTTGCGCCAATCGTTGGCCTACTCGCTGACGGGAATGCTCACCAAATCACTGACCAGCAGCACAGAGGAGGAGTTCCAGAGCCCAACAGACAGCGACAGCAGCTTCACCTGCAACACCATACGGCACATCAGGCACATCCTGAATCACCAGGAGACGGAGGCGGTTGAGACGCCCCCATCCTTCGACCGCCTGCCCAAGATGCCGGACATTTTCGTGGACGTGCTGGGCATCGTATGCAATCTGCGTCTGCAGCGGGGCGGAATGGTCCAGAACTCGGAGCAGTACGAGCTAATCCATCGGGCCATTTGCCTCTATTTGAAGCGCACTCTGGCGCTGAGGCGATTTTAAAGATGCGGAAACGCAAATCAAACCATTTTTGACGACGAACGAAAGGAGATGAAGAACAAAACACCAATTTACTATTTGTAATCACAATTTTTGTGGCCCTTAGTTTAATGAAGCAACCACGACGGACAAGTAAGATGAAACCATGGCTAAAAGAGTCTCGAAAAAGTTACATAAGATGGCATTCTCCGAATAGGATGGACGAGATGCTCTCGATGTTTGCTAAATATTACTATTACCACATATTCTATATATATATATAAATGTTTATTAAGTGTTGGATGTATGTGTGTTAAATGTGTACATAAGTGTAAATGTTTCCGACTTTTGGTGTGAACTATGCTTAAACTAAAGTTAATTAACAATTATTATACCTTACCTTACCTTACCAAAACCATCCCTTACCATAACGAAGCGCATCTATACAGAGCTCGAGACGTTAGGCCGCGTCCTCCGGTGAGTTGTGCATCCTGCTTGGTGGCGGAGAAAGCTCAAACCTTTTTCAAGTCGGTCCCCTTCCCGGGGTCCTTCTGACTAAACACCAATTTCCCCAATCCCAAGCGGACAGCTCGACCGCCGGACGCTGGCCAAATTACGGACAAGAGTTCATTTAAAACACATGAGAAAATCTCGAAAAGAAAAATGGAAACCCATAAATGAACTTGTATTAACGTTTATGCAATGGAACTAGTCAAATAAAAATTAGAAACATTTTAAATGTAACTTTAATGTGCAAAATCGACAGTGTTGTTATTATAGTCTATGAGGTCACTGGGCAATTGTTTTTTAAATTGTTTCATATAAATATCAACTTTTAGATACTTTTAATTATGATTTGGTTGATTTTCACATTGAATAGTTCATTTTCTTAGTTAATTTAATTTATTTAAGTTTACATTTTAATTCCAATTTAGACCCGATTTTGCAATGTCATGTTAACTTCTGTTTAATATCTCAATATAATATTAGGTTTTAATCTGTAATTAAAAAAACAAATTAATGCATTCGAATAATTTAAATTCATGCTAACTTTTCCTGACAGATTACTAATTTGAACCTTAACATGGCATTGACAAATCGGTCATTAGATAAATAATAATAATAATTATAAATTATACAATTTAAACGTAAAAATAAATCATCTTCCTACTTTTTTTCCCAAGTCGATTTTTTTAATTTCGGATAACTATAACTTTGAGGTATAAAAACACCCGCTGCACCAGCGAAGGGTTAACGCGTCAGCTGTTTTTGACGAGCAAAGTTCAGCGGCTTTGTTTTGTGATAGCCGGATAATTGCCGAATGATTAGATTGTTTATGAAATCTCAACGAGTGGACAACTAGTTTCGCCATGCTCCGTTCGGGGAGACTAATGTTTAGCAGGTTCCACAGCAGCATGAAGGTAAGTCAGTGCAGTTTCAATCCGGCATATTTTTAAAAACTGCTATTTACCCAGGTGAAAGTGCCAGTGAAACAGGGTGTTGTGGTGGGTCAACAGAAAAAACTGGCCAGTGGACTGGAGTACAATAGTTTCCTGGGTGTTCCCTATGCAGAACCGCCCGTGGGAGAGTTGCGTTTCCGGGTAAGCTATAGTTAAGGCTCCTAATTATTAAACGACACTTGTAATCCTGTTTCTATAATCCAAATTTAGAGCCCCCGACCACTGGAACGTTTCCGGGAGCAGGAACTGGACTGCAGCAAAGAGGGCAACGTGTCCCACCAGCGCGATCCCTTCACCTTGGAGGTGGCTGGCTCAGAGAACTGCCTCTACCTCAATGTCTATGCACCCAAGGTCAAGAATCCGGGATCTCCTCTGCCCGTCATGGTATGGATTCACGGCGGCGGCTTCTTCTTTGGAAATGGAAACAGTGACTTGTGGGTTCCCCAGACCACTATATTATTCATTTATCTAATGTCATGTACCCCACTCAGCCACTTTCCCGCCAAACTCATGGAGCAGGAGGTCATTGTGGTCACCTTAAACTACCGACTGGGAGCCCTGGGTTTCCTTAGTTTGCCCGAGGAGGGCATCCACGGGAATATGGGGCTCAAGGATCAGCGCCTGGCCCTCCAGTGGGTGCAGGAGAACATAGCCAGCTTTAATGGCGATCCCGATAATGTAACCCTCTTCGGAGAGAGTGCGGGCGGTGCTTCAGTGCATCTGCACACCTATGCCAGCCATGCCAACCGGCTGTTCCACAAGGCCATCATGCAGAGTGGAACGGGCAACATGGAATGGGTGTTCCAAAGCGAAGCCGCTGTCAAGGCGAGACGTCTGGCGGAGCTACTGGGAGGCGGTGACTTTGGTGGCGATACCAAAGCCCTTTTGGCCTTTCTGCAAAAGGCGGATCCCGCTGGCATTTTGGTCAACACATTGAAGGTTCTAACGCCCGACGAGCGGCGACGTTGCCTGCCGTTTGCCTTCAAGCCAGTCGTGGAGGATAGCAGCAGCCCAGACAGCTTCCTCGACCAGAACATCATGGAGCTGATGTGCAAAAAGGATTCCCTGGGCAAAATGCCCATGATCATGGGCTACAACTCCGCCGAGGGGCTGGCCATAGTGATAAAGGCGAAGCAGAATCTGGAGGCCTACGAGGATGACTTGGCCAGGATGGTGCCCCGCAATCTGGTGGTGGATCCGCAGGCCCCCGAGGCCCAGGAGGCTGCCTCCGACATTCGAGCCTTCTTCTTCAACGGCCAGGCGCTGACCAAGGAGAACATGGACAACCTGGTGGATCTGTTTTCCGACTACCACTTCAGCATGGATCTACAGCAGGCCGCCGAGATCCACGCCAGCTGTCAGACACAGTCTCCTTTGTACTTCTATCGCTTGGACTATGTCGGCGGTCGCAATATGTACAAGAAAATATTCCAGAACGAGGATCTCCGTGGCGTGGCTCATGCCGATGACATTTGCTATCTGTTCCAGATGGCGGGTGACGAGTCCGAGATCAGGGAGGATGACCTGTTGGTCACGGAGCGAATATGTAAGATGTGGGCGAATTTTGCGCGCCAAGGAAAACCATCGGAAAGTTGGAAGCCCATCCAAAAGGCCCAGGATGGCAAGCCCTTCCAATTGGACTGTCTACTTATCGATCGGGAGCTGAAGATGTGCGCCAATCCGGATGGCGAAAGAATGGACTTTTGGAGGAGCATGTACAGGAGATACAGGAGCAAGTGCTACGAGGCTCTGAGAGCTAAATTATAACTCATAGTTACTAAGAACAAAGATTAAGGAATTACTCATTATTAGCCGACTATCTTTCCATTTTTAGTCTTGAATATGAAATATGTTGATAAAACTAAATACAAGTTTCATTTATTGCATTTATTATTATTATTCTTCAATATTTTTGTAATATACATTTCAATTACCATATGATAAAAGAGGCTGTCCTTGGATAAGACCTTTCACAGATGTAACGCCTGGGAGTTTCGCAGGGTCTGTCATTTAAGACGTTGTAATTATCGGAACTTCCGCGGTCTCCCAACTCGTCACAATGCTCATTTCCGTTGAAATTATTCGGTTCCCCCGGATACCAAATTGGTAAAGTTATTCGTTCACCAGTTTCAAGCCAATCATGCTTTCCCTGATGTGCCAAGTCCGAACCCGAGGTCCAGTATACATTATAAATCTTGTTCTTTAACAGATACCGATTAATAAGATCCCATTCTTGAATGGTTTCGAAGGATATTAGTTTGGCGCCCAGTCGATGACAAGATTCCGATGCCTCAAACCAGTTCTTTTGTGCGTTGCTTTCAATGTAATAATAACCATGGCCGATCTTTAGGAAAGGAGCTGTTGTAAAGCTCAGATGATCTGGTATACCTAAAGAGTAGTTCGTAAATTAGCTAAAAATAAATATTATTTTTTAATTGTAGTTACCATCCTCAACAGTCGGCACTATTTCGTAGCCTCGAACGAGAGATAGTAGGCCTATCAGAGCACTAAGTACAAAGTAACCGGTGACCATTTTTTGATTTCTGAATGATACACCAGTGAATCGACTTGTTTTATACCTATAGTGTGCGCAGTGTTTAAGGAAGAAGTACTTATATTTATTTATTGATTTACTCACGAGATAAGAAAACGACGAGTTTTCTGCCAATATTTACATCTCGCCTTTGACAACTAATTAAAATGTCAAGCTAAATATGTTTGTTTATAACAATTTAAACAAACAAGTAAACCTTATTAAATGCCCTTTGACTAAAGAAGCAGGGGTCCCACAAAAAGGGGTTGTTTATTACTGAATTTAAGTCTCTTAATCGACAATTTGGAACTTTGACCACGATTTTTAATGTTTGGGGTAGTAATCTACAGGAAAAAATTATGTCAGATTTTGTAGCTTTCAGTCTAGGGCCATGAACAGTAAGAACTTTCCAACGAATGGAATATAGATTTTTACTTTCCGAATAAAATACTCAAAGGGATTTTTAAAATGTAATTTAAAAAACCGTTATGCTCGTTTAAAACAGGGTGTTATGATTTGAGTCTGTGATTATCGATGCATTTCCGATTCTTATCGATTGGTATCGATAAATGAATAGATATTCAAACGCAGGGCACCCCGTGCAGCAGAAATCGTAAAAGGTGAGCACAGGGTGATTCGAATCAGCTAAACAATTTTGGTTTTGAAAATCCCATTTCGACGAATTAGTCCTGGAGAAGAACCGGAACACGGCGCCAAGATGATAATTGAGAAAGAGCACCCGCTGGACAACTGCCAGGTGTTTGTTCAACTGCGGAAATGTTTCCACGATTACGGGCAGAAGTCCAAGAGCCTGAAAAGTCTCGTCTACTGGAGCGGTAAGATGGAAATCAAAGGGTTTAGCCCAGATATATTACATTTTATCATTTTTGGTCAGGCAACGATGAGCACATTGCGCAGATCTGCGACCAGGTGGCTGCCATACTAATGGAGCACGAGCTGATTCGCCAGGAGCCACACGCCAAGCGTCCCGAGGAGCTGGTGACCGTGCCAAATGGGCCGGTTGCCATGAATCACTTGCGTGGACTGCTGATCTACCTGGTGTTGAATACGAGCAACGAGGCCGATCCCCAGTGGAGCTCCCAGGTCATCCATTTGTGCCACCAGCTGCCGGCCATTCCACAGTTCCTAACCATTGCCCTAGCCCTTAGGTGTGGCCTTCAGCAGCCGCTGGAGGAGTTCCTCGCCTGCGGACCCCGCTGGCTGACCACCCAGTACTTCGAAGCATTCAATGAGACTCTATCGCACATTCATCCAGATCTTCTTGATGCTCTGCCACTGGTCTTTGGCGCCCTTAAGGCCGCTGGCCGGGCCATTATCCATCATAATCTGCCCGAGGAGAACAAGCGACTGCTGCGCCAGTTGGCCAGCATGCTGCAACGTCATCTCCTGGACTCCAACGAGCGGCTCAAGACATTGCCGCGTGCAGCCACACGAAGGATTTACCTGGCCGAGGTCATGCAACAGTTGCTGGAAGTCCTTCTGGAGACTCTGAGCAATCCGAAGGGACGCCAAAAGCCCAACTGCTTCAGCATCTACAGCCAAATGAGCGTGGACATCAGTGGCAGCTACTCGAACGATCCCATGGCAGATCTGCGACTATATGCCCTAATCCTCCTGGACGCCCTGCAGCGCATTTTGCAGCTAATCAGCGTGGACACCTTTATGTACTGGCTGGAGATACCATCGAAGCGGCTGCTGTACAGCTACCAGGAGCTTATCTGCAGCCAGACGGCCGAGTTGCTTAAGCTAGTCGAGCAGGATGAGGAACTCAGGCAGCATTCGGTCTGCAAGCAGATGCAAAGCTTTGCGGAGGCAGCCAAAAGCTTTGAAGATCGCCTCGCGGAGCTGACACTTGGCGAGCTCTTAACCTTCCTGGACGGCGATCTTGGCGATGTAACCAGGGAGCAGCTGCTCGCCGGTCTAGACAACCTTTTTGGCCGCTCCATAGCCTTTGGCAACGATGAATGCGTGGAGACGATGGGAAAACATCTACAGCTGCTCACCACGAAGCATTCCGGATTGATACTGGTGTTCTTAAACCAGGTGGTGGAGGCCAAAATGGAGATCCAAGACGAGGGCATATCCATTACAGAGGTGAAGCAAGAGAAGGACGACGATGATGATGATGAGAATGAGCAACCCATGTCCGTCAGTGGGGACGAAGAGGAAGAGGAGGAGTATGGCAGCCTGCTAAACCTAGTGCTGCGTCCGCTGTTCCAGCAGCTAAGTGTGCCCGATAAGATCCAGGTGCTACAAACCCGCGATGAGCTTAATGTGACGGATGGTTTTAAGTTCGAGGCAACCGATCACCAGGAGCGTCGCATACGTTTTTTCAACCGCTTGGATACAAACAGGAAGTTCCCGCTGGACGAATTCCTGGGACTGTGCTATGAGAACGCTAAGCAGACGTGGCTGGATTTCGCACGATTGGCCGTAACGCACCAACGCTTCATGCTCCTGTTCTGGCGTTTGGCATGCCATGCCTGTCCCAAGCACGCGGCTTACAACATTTCCGGTTGTGCTAGGGAAATTTTGCTGGACGAGCAACTGCTGCTTAAGCCGAACGCCCTGCGCTTTTTGTCCTCCTTGTATGGCCACCGGCAGATCCTCAACGGTCTGCATATGGAATCGAGTGTGCTTTGCGTTGGTTTGAAAGACGGTGCCTGTCCTTACGAAAAGGAGACGCTGAAGCAGGCACAATGCAACTTTCTGGAGGCTTGTGCCGCCGGTCTGGCCAAGTTTAGTGAGCCCTTGAACTACAGCAGCCTGCAGCTTATCCTGCGCCTACTGCTGGGAATTACGGTGGCCGAGAAGCAGATAAATGTCCAAGGAATTAAACAGCTGCGAAAGATCAAGAAGGAGCAAGTAAAGCCCGAGGGCGGAGACGATGCTCCGCTTGTCAAGGAAGCCATGCGGTATATTGATATGCACGCCTTTTTGCCCGAGTGGCGCCAGGAGAACTGGCCGCTAATCTCGCAGATAATGGTAACCATCGATGCTTTGCGCTGGGACCTGACTACATTCGAACAGATCCGCGTGGATACTTTGGGCCTGGCGGTGCGCTATTGGGGTCGGGGTCTTTCGCACCTTAAGATCCTGGGCGAGGGTGAGTTCTGGTGGAGATTCAGCTTAATTGTCACCATATAATCATTGTTTTTGCAGAATTTCGTCAGAGAATCTTCAACTTAGCCGGCAACTTGAGGCACAAGGACTTCTGGGTGGTCAATCTGGAGGAAGCCAGCTCCAATTACAGCCGGCGGCTCATAAGATTGCTGACACAGGCTAGCGGCACGGAGGCAACCATACTCTTCGCCAAGGTCCTGATGAACCGCACCGATTGCTCGGTCATGGAAGAATTAAGCGATGCAGTGGAGCAGGCCAAGTGCGAGCCCGCCTTGCAGGCCTTCAAGTTCCTTTTCCGCAGCTACTTAATCGCCTACCGAAAGCATGTCAGGTTCATCAAACCGAGTAGGAAGCGTCATCATTGGGACCATTTGATGACCGTTGTGGCCAAAGCTCCCTCCTCAATCCGCAACGAAGTCCTGGAGGAAGCTCATCAGGCGTTCGCTGCGCGTTTGCGCATTAATCCTAACGAGCAGGATAAGCAGAAGTCCGAGGAGATGGTCTAAACTTATTATATTCCAAACCAAAATCAAAGGGCCGCCCCTTCTCTAACATTTAGAACTGTGTGAAGCGGCCTCGTACTTTATGAAATGTATTATCTATGATAAATTATCATACATTGTTGAGAAGCAACATAGAAACTTGATATTTTTGTATTACCTTAAAAAGGACTATCAAAATGAATATTTGAAAATGTAATCTCTTTATTTGTTGTTTAAGTGGAGGCAAATGTTAAATAAAATCTGCTATGGTCAACAATATCTTGAAATTCGCAGTTAATTTTCTATATAATTTAATTGGGCTTCTAATTAGCTTTACTTTCTGGGATATTTATATCGATATATTTTACATTTTAAGCTTACCGCCCAAGCAATCAGTGCTTCTCAAACTGTTTAAACAGCTACTGACATTTTAGTGTGACCGTTTGGAATTTCAATAAATAGAGTGGTAAGAAAAAGTATATTTCTCACGGTTTCGCGTTACTCACAGTTTTGCAGTCCAACTCTAAAGCACTGGCAAAACAAAACAAAAACTTTAAAATAATAATAATAATAACATTTGCCGGAAATGCGGTTGACGAAGCTGTGGCAAAATCGCTCGCCCGGCGACCGCCACTTGAGCACATACTTCTGCTTCGCGGCAGTGCGCCTGCTGCTGGTCTTCGTGCCCCAACTGGGCTATGTGCATCCCGATGAGTTCTTCCAGAGCGTGGAGGTGATGACAGGTGAGGATCAGGATGGATTCTATCCCCTCGTAAGGTTTACCATATCCCCCGACTTTGCAGGCGATCACTTTCGGCTGGAACACACGCGCACCTGGGAGTTTAACAATTCGCTGCCCGTGAGGTCAATAGTTCTCCCATTTGCCCTGCTCCGGATTCCTTGGAGTTTCTACGAGTTCATCGCCGAGTGTGTGAGAGCCGGCTGGAAATTGGAGCTTTTGGGCACCTACACCTATGTCGTGTTTCCCCGGCTGATCTACACCCTGATCTCGTTCAGCAACGACTACTGTTTGTACCGCATCTGCCGGCTGTATGGACTCCGCTTCGAAATCCGCCTTCTGGCCATGGGCAGCTCCTGGATTCTTCTCGTCTTTGGCACCCGCACCTTCTCCAACAGCCTGGAAATGGCCATGTGCTCCTGGCTGCTTTGCTTGGTCTCCGAATGCATGCTGCGCACGAATACAGTGGTCTACAAGAAGGAGTTCCTGGAGGAGAAGTACGACAAGGCGGAGTCGATTAGTGAACGAGTGCGAATTTGGAAGCTGAAGAACTCTCTGCCACCCCACAATTTGCAGCATCTGATGGCCATGTCCACCATCTGTGTGGCTGGAGTGTTCAATAGACCCACCTTCCTGCTGTTTGGAGCACCCATGGTCTTCTTTTGGCTGCTGCGCGGTATGGGAACGAGGACCATCACCTTCAGAGACTTTAATCTGCGCATTGTGCTCTTCTGTTTGTGCTCCCTGCCCGCCCTGATCTTCTTCATCTTTTGTGACTCGCTGTATTACCAGCACCTGACCCTTGGAGAACTGCACATGATGCACTTGAGCATCGACAACTTTGTCTTCACGCCCTGGAACTTTATCAAAGCCAATCTGGATTCGGCTCAGACAGCCAGTCATGGAGTTCACCCCTGCTATGTCCACCTGATGGTCAACATGCCAATGCTGTTCAACGTCCTGGCCTTGGCTGCGTTGGGAGCCTTTGCCCAGCTGCTGCTGAGATTCTTCCGGGCGGAATACCAAGTGCTGCCGCGCTTCCAGAGTATCGTGTCATTGATGTCGGGGGCCATCTTTGTGCCCCTGTTCTTTCTCTCCCTGATCAACCACCAGGAGCCCCGCTTTCTGCTGCCCGTGACCTTTCCCCTCATACTGCTGCATGCTCCCAAACTGATCACAGGATTTAGCGCCAAGTATCCCTTTCAGAAGGATCACCCGCTGTTGCGCAGTTTCTACGACAGACTGCTCTCCAGCAAAGCTTCGGGACCCTACCTGCTGAAGATCTGGTACGTGAGCAATGTGGTGCTGACCCTGTTCTTCGGCTTTATCCACCAGGCGGGCGTTTATCCTCTAGCGGCGGACATCTCACATGTGATGGCCACCAAACCGGCAGCAACGCATGTGCACCTAATAACATCACACATCTACAGCGTGCCCTTGCACCTGATCAACATTCCCAGCTCGAGAGTACTGCACTTCAATAGGCAGACACATCAGCGATATCGCCGCCCAAGAGACTTCTATATGTACGAGTACGGAGGCCTTTCCTTGGACTCTCTGATGCAGAAGGTAAAACTAATAAGTGGAAACTGCGAGGTGAAGCGGTCCGGACCAAGTCACTTGCGGTACAAACTTTATTTGGCCATTCCGGCATCGTTAAGTGCAGATCTTCACGAGGCGCTGGTTCAATCCAATGCCAGCAGCTACCTGAACTTCGAGCTGCTCAATGTCTTCTATCCGCATCTCTCCACGGAGGCGTTTCCCCGCCTCTTGGGCAGGCATCCCTGCGATGTGGATGCACCTCATTGGGCACACGACGATCTCCGGGGCACCTGTGCCGTGGAGCAGCCGCCAGCACTCAGCTTTGCCTACCTGAACAAGCAGTTTAGCTCTTTCGTCCACCAACTGGGATTGGCGCTTTACGAGATCGATGTGAAGCGCAAAAAGCCGCGATCTGTATTGCTGAGGAAGGCCTCCTTGACGGAAACCCCGGCGTAGGACTTATTCTTTGGCCATTCCAAGTGCCTTAAACCAAAGATTAACTATTTATTGTAACTTAAGTCTTGTAAAGCACAATTTCCGAAAATTTCTGTCAACATTCCTAATTAGTGCACAAAAAATTTACATTTATAAATACGCCTAGTCATTACCAAATACTTTTTTAATCTTAAACTATCAATTAAGTTTTGACTAAGCTTAGTCAACCCATAGTTAAATACGAATACTGAAGGACAATAATACTGAGTGACCACAGATAAATGGGGCAGTTGAGGAAAAGATCCTAATTAAAAGGGTAAGTTAGAACTTAGCCAGAAAATCACTTGAAATGTTCTATTTAACAATCAGTAATCAGAATCGTAATTCTGTCCATTTCAGTTGTCGAACGCTGGAAAAAGTAATCCATTTGACACGCCGATGGCTGTTGGCTGCTAATTCCCGACAAACATCTGAGGGTGTGGGCACGGCATCCGCGTTCATTGAACGTTACCCGGCAGAATTATCATTGCGGACGCAATTGTGTTCTGATTCAGATTTTTGTAATTGGGCTGCCTAAGCCGTAAACCCGTTTTGGCAATGCGGCGACAATTGGCCTATAAAATGCTGGAGAAGTTTGGACAACAGCATCAGTCACTGACAAACCAACCAACCCAAACAATCAAATCAACATGAAGGTAAGACACAGTTCGGCTATCAGGATGTTCAGCCATTAAAGGATTCCATTTCCCCCAGTTCCTCATCTGCTTGGCTCTCTGCATCGCCGCTGCCCAGGCTGGCTACCTCGCCTCTCCAGTGGCCACCTACGCCGCTGCTCCGTATGCTGCCACCTATGCCGCTGCTGCTCCCGTGGCCTACAGTGCCCCGGTGACCACCTATGCCGCTGCTGCTCCTGCCTACTCCACCTACTCTACCTATGCCGCCGCCGCTCCTGCCTACTCTACCTATGCCGCTGCCGCTCCCGCCTACACTGCCTCGGTCTACGGTGCCCCTGCTTACACCGCCCCTGTGGCCACTTATGCCGCTGGTGCCGCCTACGCAGCTCCCATCACCACCTACTCGGCTCCGGCCATCGTCAGCCCCTTCCTGAAGAAGAAGTAAACTGCAACCATCATTGACCCATCCAAACGATTCGATAATCTAAATAAAACGCCAATCTAAGCGAAATCTGATGACTTTTTCAAAGAAAAATTTGTAGCTCTACAAATATGTACTCTAAAGGATTCTGAATTAGTGGATCCTTAAAGCTTAAACTGTAAAGATTTTAACTAATGCCTCAGAAATGATGGATGAGTTGGAATTGGCTTCGAAATCAAACGAAAAACGGAGTTAACTGATAAGTTAACAAGTTACTGATAACCTAAAATAGAATTTAGCTTGTGTTTATTGTTCATAACATTTATTCTATTCGGGCCGACTAAATCGCCCAAAGAATACAATTTTGGTACCCTCTACGACGGCAAACAGAAAAGGACGATTACAAGTAACCTTAAATGCTGCCCTGCTTCTCTTCCTCCTCGATCGTAACATTTCCAATTCACTGTCTAAAAATTAATTAAACAATTTAAAAAACAATCCATAGAGAACTCAGGGTGAGATACTGAACCTTCGGATGCTGCGGACCTGGCTCCCCGTTCATTCACCTCGATAGAGGCCGAGTGCGGTATGCTGTCGATCCTCAAGTTTTCCTTAGATTTGGTGAGATGACTGAGATTGGGCTGGTTAAAGATGCTCTTTACACCCAGATCAACCAGTGGCTGTGGCATATCTTGGTCATATTTTATCTTGAACTTTGGCAAGGTTATGTTAACTCTTTTTAGCTTCAATTGTTGCAAGTCGAGATGCACCAGATTGTCCTCCAGTTTTTCGATTCCCCGAAAAGTTCTGGGCACAATCATTACCATGGATAGGGTTGAGTTGCCGTAGGGGAAGGCCACTATGTGTGAATCTAATTTACTTTGAAAGTTATATTTGAAATTTCCCAACAGATCCATCATTTTCACGCCAACCGATCGTTTCTCATCCGGCAAGTAGAAATATCTTTCCGCACTGGTAAACTTCAAGATGGCTTCGCAACTGGCGGCATTCACCAGAATAACTTTCGCCGTGTCGTCCATCATGAAAGGATCTACAAGTTCAACGACCTCGCCTTCCGTTTTTGAAGTTATCCACTGGTTGACCTTGCTGACACCTTGAACACTTAGATCGGTGCTCTCGGCGTCGATATCAAAATAACTCTTGGACATTTTTTGGTAGTTTGGTAGAATGGAAATGCCACTTGATAAAAACAATCGACTGACGATTTTCAACTGTGGGTTCTTGGCCCGCCGATAGGCCTCCATGATCTGAGTCTTTGATTTCCCCGGATAGCCCAGAACGTCCTTTAATTCAGCTTCAGTTTCTCCGCCGGCTCCCAGGTAAAGTTGGGCCAAGGCCAACTCGATTGCCGCGGGGCTTACGACCATATTAATATCGGAATGTTCTAACACCGCCTTCGAAACCAACTGTAGTGTGGTATACTTTCTACAGAAGACCCCATCTGGAATGCAGTTTAGGAACAGCAGCAGATTCCACACGATCCTAAGCATTGTTAGAGAGATACTAAAAGATCATTGGTCATCATCAACTTTTTAGTGAAATGAATTCGCTACAGATTATTTATTTATTTACGCTTGTTAAATGCCTAAATCATATTGAATCGCCACTATAGCTACAGTTGACTTACGATCTAGGGAGTGATAGAAGCGAAATACAAAACAAAGTGCAATATTCGAGATGTTAGATGGACTCAATGGAGATTGTGGCTCAAGTACATGGGGCTCTTCGGTGCGTCGACATCCTCGAAGTCGAAATCCTCCGTTTCGTCCTCGTTCCAGCGCACCGTGCGATCACCACTGATTTTTATTAACGACCGGTTTTCGGTGGAGTTGCGGGGAGAGAAAGTAAGTTCAGAATATATAGACTTTGTCGCTGTGAACACAATAAGAATTTGTGTGTGTTTTGGTTGGTACTCTTGTCTCTGGCATGTGCACAAGATTCGATCAAATCAATCAAAAAACCAAAAGTCAAAATCAAAAAACAAACTCATTGGCAACAGAAAACGGTTAATAACGTTGGTAGAACCTGTTCAAGCCGGCCGCTGGGGGAGGAGGCGGCGGTGGGGCGGACCTGGGCGGCGTGCGTCGGGCGCTGAAAGATCATGAAAATCATTATCAATATCCCAATATCATTACCCCAAGGTGTCATAGAAATCTCTAGCGATCTTGAGGACGTTTGGCTTTGACAGCTTCTTGAAAACTCTTTGGTTCTGGGTATTTCATTGTACAGATCTTTTCTGGCCAATCAATTTCGTCATGATTACTATTCAGTTTCATTCATAGGTTGCTCAAGTTGTAAATTGCCAAGCTATTATATATATATGACATTTGAGATTTGCTATAATCATTAGGACGGAATACATTTCAATGGAAATTTGTAAGATCCAACTCATAAAAGCTTCACTTCCTAAGAACTATTGCAGAACAGAGCAGAACCGTTATAGACCTACTATAGATCATAACTTTTTGTATGATAGTAATACAGACGTTTTAGACCTGCTATAGATCATAACTTTCTGTATGATAGTAATACAGACGTTATAGACCTACTATAGATCATAACTTTCTGTATGATAGATATACAGTTGTTATAGACCTACTATAGATCATAACTTTCTGTATGATAGTTATACAGAAAGCTATGATCTATAGTAGGCCTATAACGATTCTGTTTGACCATATAAAGTTTATAGTATAAGCTCCAGTCCGAAAAACGATCCGAAATATAGTGGTTTTCATAGATTCATCGGAAAAACCCAAAATAGATCTCTAGAATTCTGTAACACCCTCTAGTACTACTGACTTACGCCGCAACGTCCGCATCCAAATGACCAGCACCGTAGGCATCGCTTTCATCCAAGTCGAATTCATCGGTGCCGGTGCGTTGGCTATAGGAGATATATGATTATTTACATCTTAGAGGTATAGAATTTATTTCAGAGAAGAATTACTGGGTGAGACTCGTGGGTGTTTGTGGGTGGTGCAGGTGCTATTGTGACTTTGGCTAGGGATTATGTTGGGTTTGCGGGACTGAGACACTCACAGGCGCTGATTCCGCTTGTTGACAATGTCCTGCACAGCTCGGGCGGTCAGCGAGACCTTGCTCTTGAGACGCATCGGCGTCCGGGGCATCGGAATGGCGGCCGGAATGTCCGGATTTACGCTGAGCACGGGAGTTATGGGACGCCGGACCGTTTCACTGCTAGCTCTATCCGCATTGGTACTACGTCTGGCATGCGCAGAGGGGGGCAGAGAGTGAGCAAAGTGGGGGAAAGGGCTTCGGACATCGGGGTCACCAACGGGGTCACTTACAACTTGGTCTTAGTACGGAGATTGGAGCGAAGGCTGCGCGGTTCGGGCCTCTGTTCGGGACTGACACTGGACTGATTATGGCTATGGCTATGGATCTGATTCTGGTTCTGGCTCTGGGTCTGCCACCCTCTGTCCTCGTGGGCATCCTCAAAGTCGAACTCCTCAGTGCCTTGCCGGCGACTTTGGGTTAAGGGTATAAGATAAGTCAAAATAACAGGGTTTATCTAAGGACCTAGACTTACAGGGGCGTCTTGATCTTATTACGCGACTGCCAAATATTCAGTATCTTTCTAGTCTGACTGCTCTCGCGGTCTCGCTCATGGGAGTTGGCCCTACTGGGTCCGCTGGATGAGCCCCAATTGTCATCCTCGGGATCGTGGCGCCTGATATGCAACATGGAATGGAATGAGATGCGGTGGCTCAGCCGAGGATGGCTACTCACAGCTGCTGGCGACTGCGACTGCGGACCGGCGTATTCAAGGCGGAAACGTCGCGACCCCTGCTCAATTCCCGCTCCCGACTTCGCTGATCCCGTTCCCGCACCCGCTCCCTGTCCGTATCCCGCTGGCTCTGCTCCTGGCGCCGCTGAGGTTGTTGCTGCTGCTGCTGCTGCCTTGATGGAGTGGAGTCTTCGTCGGCCAGGTCCAGGGTTTCTTCAGTGGCAGTGCGTCTTCTGTAAAGTTAGGTCAGAAAATCTTTAATCTAATGATTTCATTGTATCTGTTGTGCTAAATAGTTATATCTTTTAAATAAGTCAGTTATCGAGGTCACCACCAATCATAGTTTTAACCTGTGCGGCATAATAATAACATCCTAAACTACAAGGAAAGAAAACCCGATTGAAAAAAAATGGCGGCACCAATCACCAAATTGAAATCTTTCAAGTAAGAGGATCCAAAACTAAAATGAAATGATCGAGGTCACCAATCATAAGTATTATTTGTTGGGAAACTAGGTCATATAAAAAAATATTATGAAGAGGGATTGCAAAAAGTTAAACATGGATTACAAATAAAAGATGTGGGTCACATTTTATATGAGATAATTAAAAAGTCGGGGTCACCAATCATTATTGTTATTTTAATTTAATTTTTAGAAAGATTAGATTTTAATTAGATTTTAAAATTTCCAACACTCAATAGTTAATAAGAAACCAATGAAAATCTAATAAAATATCCATAAATGTCAAAACTGTTAATATAATTTTAAAAATGGCGCCCAACGATGGACTTACAGTGGTGGCTTTGGTCTCGCAGTGCTGCTGGTGCTTCTCTCCCGGCTCTGGTCCCTCTTTCCACTCCGCCCGCTGGCCGCCGAACTGCTCGTCCGCTGCTTCTTCCGGCCACGACTTCCGCTCCGCTGCTCCTGCTCCGGACTCCGGTCGCTCCTCCTGTGCCTGCCCTTATTGCGCGCCTGGGCCGCCTGCATCACATTTAGCCGCGTTTGGACGGTGATTAGGTTAAGGCCCACCGGCGTGCCAATGGCCCAGAGGAGCAGCGTGAGGAAGATGAAGAAGGTCAGGCCGTTGATGAAGTCCACCATGTTGCGGCAGAGGAAGGTGCGGCTGGCGTCGAAGGTGTCGTAGAAGGGTCGGCACTTGGTGGTGGTGTCGCCCAGCTGGGACTCCATGGTGGCGCGACTGGTGGTCAAGTAGGCCTTTAGGCTGTGGCGGTAAAAGTAACTTAGAGTATCTCCAAAAAGGATAATAAATGTGCACTCAAGACTCTAATCCAATATGTTGTGCTTTCAAAACAATTGTTTGGGTGAAAATAGCAACGATTTTGATATCATTAAAAAAAGGTGCCTGAATGTATGCTAAAATATATTTTAAAGCAGGCAGACACTCCTGAAGATGTCCTTATTTTTTCATTGCATACTTTTAGCCACCTTTGCATAAGACTTCTTTTCATGATTTCTTTAATTATTAAATTCATTTTTTAGAAAAGTTTATTTAGAATGCTTTAGGCAAAACTATAAGTAAAATTTATTTAAATAAGATCATACGTTTTCCAAAATCTATTCAACTTTATTTAGTACTTGACCTAACCAAAATAACGAATACGACAATTAAATGACAATTTGATTGTTTATTGGCCATATCGTTTAGAGAGCACTTGAGTTCTCAAGTGGCAGCAACAATTCCAAACAGAGTACTAACGACACAAGGATCTTAAGGCCAATCCTTAAACGACAAAGTACATCTGGACAAGTACAAGCCACCACTGGCAGCAAAATATTTAGCATTCCTGCCCAATTCACCTATCATAAATGCGACTGTGTGTCTGTGTGGCAAACGTAAGTGTGCACTTGGAAAAACACTAAAAATGCAATCATGACACTTGGCAAACTTAATCAAACGATTAGGACTTTCAATTATCTGATAAAGCCGGAAACTATGTGCAGTGCTCCCGAGTGCACCACCTACTGCCATTGTTTGAGTTGTTTGTTTCTCTGCCAGTTGGGGAAAGAGCAACACAATAATAAAACTCAAACACGCAGACAGACCGAGAATTCAGCTTCAAGTGCGCTGCAGGCGGTCGGAAGAGTGGCTAAATGGGAGCACTTTTGAGTGGGTGGGGTCTTGACTTTCGGTCGAAAATCACTGGGACTTTGCCGCAATTAACAGTGGCCAGACCATTTTCAGGTGTTTTGATGTTGCAAATAATTATGCAAATTGAGTTTTAGAGGTTTATTAGTTTTTGAAATATGTAGAAAAGTATGTTTTGACATATATGGAAATGTTTTTTTCTGTGGATTAAATCCAAAAAAATCGATGTGTTCTGTTTTTTAAAATATTAAGTTTTGGTAATTTAATAAAATCGTTTATTAGGCTGTCTAAAAGTAAGCAATGCAGAATAAAATTTTGAAACATTGCAACCATGGGCTTTCTGAACTTTAAATAAATTGTTGCATACTTTTGGACACCTTTAAAAATGATTTTTAAATTCTTGGGACTTTGCCGCAATTAACAGTGGCCAGACCATTTTCAGGTGTTTATTGTTTTGGTGTTGCATATAATAAAGAAAATTGAGGTTTAGAGGTTTATTTTCATTTGAAATAAGTGGAAAAGTTTTTTTTTCTGTGGATTAAATCCTACAAAAATCGCTAGGTAATTTAATAAAATCGTTTCTTAGGCTGTTTAAAAGTAGGCAATGCAGAATAAAATTTGTTTTTTGCATTGAAACCATGGGATTTCTGGACGTTAAATAAATTGTTGCATACTTTTCAACACCTTTATTAATGATTTTTAAATATTTGCGCTCTATGTGGAATTCTTGTGTAAATATAAGCTTCAACATTTGTATACCTCGTTGTCCTGTTAATAAATTCTGGGACTCACACTTTGATAACCCCTTTATAGTACTATATCTTACCGATCCGTGTAGGCTCTCGTCATATTGTGACATATCTCGCCGGCCTTGTTCTCCAGGTAGCTCTGGATGCTCTTCAGGTGGTTGAGCGTCTGGTTGACCTGCTTGGCCCAGGGATCCCGCTGCAGCTCGAGGGCCGTCAGATGATATAGTATCTCGTTCTGCAGGTTCTCCAGGGGCTGGAGGATCGAGGCCTGCAGCCGCTTGGACCGGCTGCCCAGTGTGGTCATGCGCGAGGACGTGGCCACATCCTGAATCTGGCGACACAAATCGGATGAGTGAATTGAATTGAATGCGGCATTATGCAGGGCACGTAGATCCCCTACCCCTACCCCTGCGAACCACGACCCCCTCTACCCATTTTAATTGAAACTAATCAGGTGGGGTGATACGAGTATGACCAACACCAGCTGCCATCCTTACCTGCAAGGCCACCCGCTGCATTTGATCAATGAACGTGGCCAAATCCTTTTCGGGCGTGGGCGCACCCACGCTGCTGCGGTACGTGGTCAAATTGAACGAGGACGTTTGCAGCATGTTCTCCAAAATGTTCTGGACGGATTGGGTGAGCGAGAGGAGCGTTCGCCCGGACACGGAAATCGCATCGATGGCCGTGGACACTTTGGGAAACTGGCGCAGGTCGGCTATTTTGCTGGTATTCACGAATGCATCCAATTGAAAGACATTGTACGATGCTTGATTTTGCTCGCAGCCTCTGTGTTGCGTCAAAGAAATGTCAAAAGATTGGATGGAAGCCTCAGATTCGCATATGCCCATAATATCTACGGGGAGGGGATGGTGCATCCCTGTAAATTCGGCCATTTATACCCATACCAAAACCCCACATGCATGTGCATTTTGTAGCTGCTCGGATAATTGGAATCGTGCTTAAAATTTGCGGTTACAAGTGGGTGGTGCTGGGGTAGTTCAGGATTGTTTAGGTTGGTTCAGGGTGGTGTGTTTTCAAGTGGGTGGTGCGTGTGGCCAGTTGAATTGGCATTGGCGTGTTCCCTGCAAAATTGAGTGCCATGTGGCTGGGAAATTTCACTGGGCTTTCAAAACTTTGTGGCTTAGGACCGACTGCTCTGTTCTCCTCCGGTTTATTTCGGTTCCGCTCCGGCCTGCACCCTTGAGTTCTTGAGTTCAAAATGGGATGGATGGGATTTCGAAGCCGAATAACTTTGCAAGGGAGTGCGTTGTGGGATGCCCAGGGTTCCGACATAGGAAAAGTTCCAGAGTGGCAACAATAATCACAGAAATGGGTAATCACAGTGGAATCGATTAAGAGCTTTTGGTAGGGGATTTGATTGGCTCACGAGAAGATTTTGGCAAGAGCAGCCAGGCATTTCGGAAATGGAAATATCTTTTAAAAGAGAGGATTCATGCAAGAATTCATACAAACAGAATGCTTAGAGTGTGAATATTTTGAAGGGTCTAATGAAGTTGATAAACCTATTTTTATGAATCTTCTTAATTTCCCTCTTAACTGCCAATCGATGATGAAACCATAAAAATTGGTATATGTTCATTTTTCCCCACACAGAGGAGCATCAGGTATCTCGGTCTTTGGGGGGCAATCAAAATTACAGGCACGTACAGTATCAAAGTAATTGGATAACAAAATTCGTTACTTCAACGCTGGCTGGGCATTTTGGGGCTTTAAATTTGGGCTACCTGGGAGCTCTGGTTAGTGGACGTGGTCTTTGGACTCACCTCAGGGCCTGGCCAAGACCCACATTGACCACCGAGCGATTGACGCCAGCTGGACGCAGTAGCTCTCCAATGATCCCGGTTTGGGGCTCCCGGGCGTATGCGTAACCCGGCTTGTCCAGCAGTTTGTTTAGCATGTTGTAGTCCGGATCGTAGAGAGACCGGCAGACGAAGACCTCGGCATTGCCGCCCACTGCAAGGGAAAATACCCCATAGAAGGTTAGACAAATGCTGGCCAGGCAGATGAGCATTACGGCAATGAAGAAGACCACCCCGGATTTGACATTCGATTCGCAGAGGAAACAGCAGTAGGACATCAGCATGAAGAGCATCACCCATACTATCACCGTTCCCACAATCCATCCCACACTCCAGTAGGCATCCGCCCACTCTTTCAGTTCGTTGTAGGCGGGCTGCATGGATGACCAGGTGCCCTCCAGTCGCTGCAGCAGTCCACTTATCGCCGAGGTCAGCTGCTGGGCATTGGCAGTCGTCCGAAGGCGAATAGTCGCCAACTGTTCCAACGTATCTGCAGATAAGTAAGAGCAAATTCAATTAGCATCCACAGACCAGAACCCAATGACACTAATTAATATTGGGGCTAAACTTGAGAAACTTCTGTGGCTACACAGTAGAAAACTCTTACGAGTAAATCTAAATTGAAGACAACTTTTTTTGATACTGTCATTATATGATTTTGTTATTTTCTGGCTGTCTTACCGTACTAAGAGACTATAAAGCTCTTAAATTGTGTCGAAATCCCTTGCACATCTTAGAACAAGCTGTTCCAAGCTCCTGACCGAAACGTCAGCCGAAAACGTAAAGGAGTGGCTCAGCTCTCTTTACCTGTACTCACTCCGCCCCCAATCCGCAAAACTAAGTTGCAGGCCACAATGCCGCTCAACAAGCCGGCCGATTCTTCTTCTGCAAAGGCATTGGGTAACAATCGATTCGCGATTCTGGCTGCTGAAGCAGAACAAATGGAACAGGATCTGGAGGATGCTGACTCTAACAATGGCGATACAGGTGTCCTTGGTGGAGACGTTCAATCTACAAAGTCTAACAAGACTCCTGCTATTTGTGTGCCGAACGTAAGCGATCCGGTCTTATTAGAAAAAGCTCTTGATCTTAGCATTGGCTCCTCAACCTACAACATCCGCACTTCCAAATTTGGTGTTTCCAGAATATATACATCCAGCTCAGACGCTTTTCGGGAAGCAGTAAAAACACTGACAACGCTTAACTGCCAATTTTGGCACCATCAGCTAAAAGAAGACAAGGCCTACAGAGTAGTGCTTAAAGGACTCCATACAAACGTACCGAAATCACAGATAGAACAGGGGTTTACTGAAAACGGCTTTGAGGTACTTAACATATACTGCCCCAAAAAGACTGATTGGAAGAACATTCAGGTTAACGATGATGATAACGAAGAAACAATAAATTATAAAACTAGGCAAAATTTATTTTATGTCAACCTTAAGCAGGGTGCAAACGTAGCAGAGTCCCTAAAAATTACACAGCTTGGGAGATACAGAGTCACTGTCGAGCGTGCTTCCCGTAGAAAGGAATTACTCCAATGTCAACGATGCCAAATTTTTGGGCACTCTAAAAACTACTGTGTCCTGGACCCTGTTTGCGGTAAATGTGGTGGCCCTCATATTACTGGTTCTATGCTCTGTGTAAGCAATACATGCTTGTGCGTAAACTGTGGCGGTAACCACGTCTCGTCAGATAAAGGCTGCCCAGTCAGACTAGAAAAATATAAAAAACAAAAGCCGAGGCCTAGACTCCCGATAACTAATGATCCACGACGCGCCTCGCGTGGATTCATACCAGCTGAGGCATTAAGAACGAATATAACGTATGCTGATATAGCTCGACCCAAGGATATGCAAGCAAGGACTGGCTCAACCCTGCAGAGTGACGCAAACTCTCCTTCAGACCCTAGGCTCAGCCATAAGTTCACAGCGATAGACAATGCCATCCGCGACATCAATTCCAAACTGGACACTCTATTTAAGCTGATGCAGGAAAATGCAGAGTCCAATAAGGCTTTCAGAGAGCTGGTCCAGGTTCTCATTGCGCGATTGCCGAAATGACTCAACCAGCATTAAATATCGGATTGTGGAACGCTCGTGGACTAGTCAGAGTTTCTGAAGAGCTTCGACTATTCCTGAGCGCTCATAACATTGACATAATGCTCGCAACAGAAACTCACATGCGCGATGGTCAGCGCATCTATTTACCAGGCTATATTATCTACCATGCTTATCACCCCAGTGGCAACAGCAGAGGTGGCTCTGCAATCATTATAAAGGATTCCCTTAGTCACAATCCCCTGCCTCCCGCCTCTAGCAACGACAGACAGATAGCGAGCGTCCAGTTAGAGACTTCAGAAGGGAATGTCACATTAGCGGCGATATATCTACCTCCAGCAGAAAGATGGACTCAATCAGAATTTGAGTCCTTGCTGACCGGACTTGGAAGCAAATTTATTGCGGGCGGAGATTATAATGCCAAACATGCATGGTGGGGAAACTCACGAGCCTGCAGCAGGGGTAAGCAGTTACAAGAAGTCGTTGCAAATGGGCATTACCAAGTACTTGCCACGGGTGAACCCACTTTCTACTCGTATAACCCCCTGATAACACCGACAGCGCTTGACTTTTTCATAATCAATGGATACGCTATAGACAGGCTACTAGTAAGAACCCTCCATGAACTGTCCTCGGATCACACTCCTATCCTGGCCATACTGTATGCCACACCTGTGAAAAGACCACAGCGCTCGCGACTACTTTCCAGAGGTGCTAGTATAAGCGCTTTCAAAGCCTACCTAGAACAGCTGAGCGAGGTTAACATACAAATCCAGGTACCTTCTGACATTGACAATGCCATCAACCTTTTCATGCGCATGATAAGCGAGGCTGCTGAGATAGCTGCACCCAGGAATCCCCAAAATACAGAGACCTCTAGACACCTCCTGCTACCACCCAGAATTGGGGCACTTCTCAACCTAAAGCGAAGAGTAAGAAGAGAATATGCAAGAACGGGAGACGCCCGAATCCAACAGATACATAATCGGCTGGCTAACTGTCTAAGCAAGGCGCTCGCTCGAAGAAAACAACAGTCAATAGACAGCTTTTTGGAAAATCTGGACACAGATGCTAGTTCTAACTACTCGCTGTGGCGTATCACAAGACGATACAAGGCTCAGCCCACCCCAAAATCAGCAATTAGAAACCCCTCAGGTGGCTGGTGCCGTACGAGCCTAGAGAAAGCTGAAGCTTTCGCTAACAACCTCGAGCAACGTTTCAAGCCTTACGACTATTCTCCTGAAAGCATACGTCGACAAGTTGAAGAGTTTCTGGAATCTCCATTTCAAATGAGCCTGCCTGCTAACCCAGTCTCACTGACAGAGGTGAAAGACCTTGTAGCTAAACTTTCACCGAAGAAAACTCCCGGTGAAGACCTTCTGGACAACAGGACGATTCGACTTTTACCGGATCAAGCCTTGCAATTCCTGGTGTCGTTATTCAACAGCGTCCTAACTCTAGGATACTTCCCGAAAGTTTGGAAATCGGCGAATATAATCATGATCCCAAAACCAGGAAAATCGCCGACTGACGTGGACTCATACAGGCCTATTAGTCTTCTACCATCCCTGGGAAAAATCATGGAAAGGCTGATCCTGAACAGGCTACTCACTTACGAGAATGTCACCAGTGCGATTCCGGAATTCCAGTTCGGCTTTCGTCTTCAACATGGAACTCCTGAGCAATTACACAGAGTTGTTAACTTTGCTTTAGAAGCCTTGGAGAAGAAGGAGTATGCAGTTGCTGCCTTCCTTGACATCCAGCAGGCTTTTGACAGAGTGTGGCACCCTGGGCTCCTGTACAAAGCCAAAAGCATTTTTACGCCACAGTTGTTCCAGCTCGTGAAAAGCTTCCTGGAAGAGCGCACTTTCCACGTCTCTGCCGATGGGTACAAGTCGTCCACCAAGCCGATCTCTGCCGGAGTTCCCCAAGGTAGCGTCCTCGGCCCTACTCTTTACTCAATTTATGCTTCAGATATGCCTACACAAACTCCAATCACTGAAGTTGAGGAACAAGACGTGCTAATTGCGACCTACGCCGATGACACTGCTGTCCTGACGAAAAGCAAAAGTATCTTGGCTGCCACATTTGCACTGCAAGAGTATCTGGACGCATTTCACCAATGGGCCATGAACTGGAACATTCGAGTAAACGCAGACAAATGTGCCAGTGTAACGTTCACCAACCGCCGAAGTAGCTGCCCTGGAGTCAGCCTCAACGAAAGTCCAATCAGAGTCCTTCCTGCATACAAGTACCTCGGTGTGACTTTGGACAAAAAACTCACTTTTGGCAGGCACATTACTTGTATACAACACTCCTTCAGGACCAAAGTTGCTCGGATGGCTTGGCTTCTCGCACCACGCAACAAGCTCGCACTTGGCTGTAAAGTCCAAATTTATAAGTCCATACTAGCGCCAAGTCTATTCTATGGACTCCAGGTCTACGGCATCGCTGCAAAAACCAACCTGAACAAAATCCGGGTTTTGCAAGCGAAAACACTTCGAAGGATCTCTGGAGCTCCGTGGTTTATGCGAACCAGAGACATCGAACGGGATCTCAATGTGCCCAAACTTGGAGACAAGCTGCAGGAACTTTCACAAAAATACATGGAAAGGCTAAATGAGCACCCAAACAGCCTAGCCAGAAAATTTGGTACCGCTGCTATAAACAGCGCTGAACCAAACAACCGAGTCAAAAGAAGACTAAAAAGACACCACCCTCAAGACCTACCGGACCGGATTTTGAGCTAGCAACGTCACCAACCTCAGCATTAATATCAAAAATAAAAATAACGAAATTATTTCTTGCCTTAAGCAACGCTTAGACTAAGTAATGTACTATTTTTGTAAAAACTGATTAGATTAAGTTGCCAATTGGGTAGCAGTGTGCTAATCTTAAGAATAAAAATTTCCACATTAATTAATAAAAAAAAAAAAAAAAAAAAAAAAAAGCCCCGCACATCCTTTTATTTTGATTGCCGTACTCACAGTTCCGTTCATATGCCGTGTCATGTTTAACTTGTTGCGGGAAATTGCTGAAAATGGAACGTGACACGCCAACTTCCGATGTCAGATTTTTGACAGTGGCACCGAATTCAATTTCGCCCAAGTAGCGCATACGGAAGATGCTCTGGTCCTCTTGCAGCTGACAAATTGTCAGCGTTGTCGTCGTGCCGTTCCGTTGTCCAGGAAATAAGATATTGCGGGTGAAATTAGAAAAACAGTGAGGTTCGAAAGGGAATAAAGGGGGGAGGGGAAGGAAGTCAGAGTACAAATTATTTATACGTTGAACTAGAAACCAAGGTTAGCTGGGAGGAACCAAAACTAAGGATACCCTAGCAGAGGTTATCTATCTAAACATATTTTCAAAAAAGGCTTCTGAAACTAATTACACTGATCTGTAAGTTTAATTCAAACTTTCGTATACCATATTTAAATAAAATACAAATAACATATTTTAAATACATAGGATTTTAATTGGCTGATTTAATATGAAAGCCTTTAAATAAAGGTATAAAATATTAAATAGATAGTTGTTGTCTTTGGGAATAATTGTAACTGTCTTTCTTATTTACAATTTAGTCCTGCCTACTTTAGACAGACTTGGCAGTGATTTCAAAATCTTATCAAGTTTATTTTTCTATTGATTAATTTTATGAAGCTTTCGAGCAAAGCTTATCTCTATTTAATATAACTTTAAATAGAATTATTCATTTAATGAAAATGAAACAATCCTTAGATCTAAAGTCACTTAAAGGTTTCCAAATGTATGCTGTGAAAAAAGGTCGCAATCTATCTGAATAAATGCATCCTATTTTCATCCATAAAAAATATTGTTGCATACTTTTAGACATCTTTTTAAGTGATTTAAATTCCAAGCTATTTCTTTGGAATTTGTGTTTTATCCTCGAAAAAAGCGATATAATCGAACGGCGCAACGGGGGCAAGGACTCACAGTTTTCAGGGCGTCGACGACGCCGTTCTCCTCGAAGCTGCGTATACGCAACGTGTCGCAGAGCGGGCGGTCGCGGTACGTGCACTGGCGCTGCAGCACGGACAGCTGGATCTGCAGCTCCTCCATCCTGGCGGCCGCCTCCTGGGACAGTTTCAAGGCCCTGCCCACCGTCTCCTGCAGCATGAGCACGCGATAGATGAGCTCCGCGTTCGCTGACAGCGACAAATTCACGAAAATATTATTATTTGCAGCGTTATTGTAGCGTGTTTTATTTTTTTGGGGGTGCTTTTCGGGGATTCAAGGAGTCGCAGAAGCATGATTCCAAATTACACATTGTGTTCGATGGCGAACATAATGGAGTTGTCATCTTGGCAATTGTGTAGGAAGACTCTAGCCGGATCCGGCTGCCTCCGTTTGCATTCCCCTAATGAAATTGGGCGCAAACAATCGCTTTTTGGCCGAGAACCGCTACCAACATATTTACCGATGGGCTGCGTTTTGCGACTGCCTTGGGTTCTGATTTTTCAGATTGTTTGCTTTTGAGTGGAGGGTATAGTTTGGTTGGGAGAAGTGGATTTTTAGTCCGTTTTTTGGGTGGTTAAAAGGATGATGAAAAAGCATTAAGCCTCGGGGAACAAATATTTTGTATAAAGTTGTGTAGTAAAATATTTCTAAGCTATCATAGCATTTGTAATAACAATCAATCAATCAATCAATCTTTGATAGAATCTTAAAAATAATGTTTATTTAACTAATGATCTTGTTAAAGCTGAAGGTTGTCCGCTTAAGAGAGCGTCCGTTCCTGGAAACTGTACCTATATAAGCATTGTCCAATAATGGTTTCCCAAACACTAATGCCTTAATAAAATAATAATCGCAATCAATGGATATCGAAATACAAGTGAAATTAAGAGAGGAAAAGTGGAAAATTTAAAGACCCACCCAAAGGTCACACCCTTTTGGGGTCGTAATTTATTGGGACTGGTTTATTGTCATGTTTGGAAAATAGCGGGTGGTGGATAGGCCTACTGGGCATGCAGTCCATGCAGGGCACTAACAATGGAATTTGGGTCAAGTCCGTAACCAGACAATCGCATGGCCATACCATACCATACCCTACCATCGCATGGGGAGCACTTAACCATCCATACTCACCCAGGCTAAGTGTCGTCAGTGAATCATACGCCAGCTCAAGGCCAGTGTGTGCGGATATTTCCGCTTGAATCGGCTCGCCAAGGAGAACATCCACGTCTGTAAGATATACATATATATATAGATAGATTCGCACATTTACATCGCGGTGCGGGAAAAGTTGCAGCATAATGCATGGATCGAAGGCTATAAAATGGCCGGGAGTTCGAACTCGAGTGCTTGGCGACACAAAGTTGGCAAACTTTTGCCAATCGACTGAATTACTGACCTTCTAGATCTTTGACGACCCGCTCCACGGAAACGTGAAAGCCATTATCCAGTTTGTGTTTGATTTGTAGATGCGTGTCCTTCAGGAAGACCTCCACGTCGTGCACGGCTGACTTGACCATCTCGGGCGTCATCTCGATTCCGGCGGAGAGGCGACTGTTGGCGTAAAATATGCTGAAGTCGCTCAGCCTGCAAAAAGGGGTTAGCAATGGCAGTTACTTTCCATTATAAAAGTTAAGCTCTCAAGTTTTTAGAACGCACGTTAGCAGAATGAAAACAATCCACAGGGTGACCAGTCCGGCGCTCTTGCGACACCGCAAACTCTCCTCCAGCGACTCGTCCCGGATGTTACAGGGGGCATTCCGTATGTGGTCCACCTCCTCCTGGGTGGAGCGACGACCACAGCACCAGGCACAGGTGGCAATCAGGGGAACCAGGGCCAAAATGGCGAACACGCTCATCAGTGCAATAAAGCCGGACTCGATTTTAATGGCCTAAAGTGGGAATAGATACAGTAGATATAGGTACCACCACAACCCAATCCTTAAACCACTCACATTGGAGGCAAAGTCCAGCAGGCTGGTGTTTTTGTGTAATACATCGCGTATGGAATCTGTAATAACAAACAAATAATAGTTCCCCAGTCAGGGAAGTAATTGAATTTCAATTCACCCCTATTATAAATCATCTGATAAAGCTATCTTTCATATTACCTATAATAACAAGAATTTATTTCTTGCTCAGAAGCCCATTTTTTCTATATAAAGCATCTATGAAACGATAGGTTTTTGAAAGATGCTAGAAATAATATCCTTAACATTTATTTCCCACAATGCCTTAAAACCTAACCCTAGAATTCATTATCCCAACTGATTTTGGTCTAGAAAACTTTAAAAAGCTAAGACTGAGACATGGATCTATTCTTTAAAGACATGACCCTCTTTTTTATAATAAAATCTCTTTCACTTTTATTTCACAACCTGCTCAGAAGCATCACTGGACAAGGGTTCCGCCTGCTCCTCGTTCAAGTGCTGGATGACCACCACGTTGCAGAGATTGGCCTGGACCAGAGTACGGGTGTCCGTTTCGAGGAGTTCCTGCCGCGGAAAGGACGTCATGAGGACGAAGTTTCGGCTGGATAACTCGGGCCTGGCCAGTCGAGCGTACCGATAGAGATCTCCAACGTTGTGGGTGAGATTGAAGCGTCCTGCCACGCGACTTCCATCCGCCATCCTCAACTGCACCGTCGTAATGGCTGCTCTTTCGTTGAGCTGAAGGGTCTGGGGCTCCACTGGCAGAGGCATCATGCCCACCACAATCCGGGATGGAGGGCTGTTCAGCGGTCTACCGGGTCCCATGAACTGTTTCCGCGAGAGATGGCGATAGGGTTCGTTGGTGTGATCCTGCACGCTGAGCTCAACCCTGGGCACCCGAAGCATCTCCTCCGGAAAATCGCCACTCAAGACGGCGCGAAGAAACCGTTCGTTCTCTGGCAGAGCATACGGCCTCAAGGAGCCATCGTCCAGGGAGAAACCCTCGGACCAGAGATGGAGGACCACAATGGTGTGCTCGTCATCGGTGGGTTCGGACTCGGTATCTTCGGCAGCCGAGCGGGTAGGTGGAATGATGGGATGGGCGCTCCCAAGACGAACGCCATGACCCCAGACCCTCAGACTCCGATCGCTATCGTTGTTGGTTATGGCCGGCGTGGAGTTGTTGATGTTCACCCGCTTGCCCACCGGAGAGACCTCGTGATCGGAGGAGCTGTCGGAGGCTCCTGCCTGGTAGCCATCCTGATCGTTCTCCCGCCTCCGGGAATGTTGACTCAGCAGGGACTGCAGATCCCGATGGCTTCCATCATCCACCTGCGCGGATTCGGGGGGCTCCTCCTTTTTGGCCGCCGCATCCGTTTCGTAGGTGCTGCTGGCTATATCCAGGGACCAGTTGTTGGAACTCAAGTACCGGCGGGCCACCTCCTCACGCACCCCATGTCGCTCCATGAAAGTGCTCAGCTTCTGCTCATCGGTCATCTGGGCAGGCACGACCAATTTTGGGGCTCTTTTATTGGATGGATTGAATTTACAAACACATGTTGTCCGAATGGGGGATCACTGTAGCTAGGCCGACTTGGCCCCGAAAATCCTTGGGGCAGCCCCAACCTCTCACCCAACATGCATTTTTAATGGGAAAGGGGTCAGGGGCAAGGGGACCACTGCTCGGGGATTAGTGCCGTAGAAACTATTTAAGCCTTAATTGTTTTAAACGTACAACAAAGTATTCGTGCACTGCGAAAAATACTACTTACGACTGGGTGGGGAAAAACGAATGTTAATTTAATTTGAGATCGACGTAACAAAATATGTCATCAAATTGAAGCCACCGGGTATTTTTGCCTTTTATACGTATTTTTAGTTAATTTCTTTGTTAACTTTATATTTGTTTATCTGTTTGTACCACAAAATGTTTGTACTAGAAATCAAATTGCTTAGAAGCTAATAAAATGCTTGGTCATGGTTAAAATTATTTCGTAATACTTTTCTTGGGCTTTAATAAAATTGAATCAATCTAAAAAGTATATATTTTCAAATATTTCACTTACAAAAAATTAATATAGTTTTAAAAGGTGTCTAGAGTATGCATTAAAAATGTTCCATATTAAAAATATATTGTTGCATACTTTTGGATACCTCTAGAAGTGATTTCAAAACCCTACTGATTCTGGGCTTCCTTAATCTATACGATTTTTTTCTTGTGCACAATTTAACCCGGCACTTTCATGTGTGCTGAATAACTTGCCTACCTATCAAATGCTGTCCTGAATTTACATCTCTAATGCCTTCATTGTTGGCAAGCAGACACCCAGCCACCCGGGCAACCCATTCCACAGTATCCTTCGAACCCATATATGCACACAAGGACACGGCCACGCCCACTGCGACAGGGGGGCGGATGAAGGGGACTTACCCAGCGGCAATTCCTCGGGCGTGATAAGCGATAAAAATTCACTAACGTAGGTGAATATAAATGGTCCTGGCGCAATGTCCATGCCTGGTATGCTGTAGGTAAAAAATGTGGCCGGCGTTGTTGTCGTCGCTGCCGTCGTTGTGGCTAATGCTATTGTGGATCCTGCCAAGGCAGACGTCGTTGGTCCACCTCCTGCACCCATTCCTCCTCCTCCAAAGGATCCAAAGCCCGCCGCCATCGCTGCGGATGACGAGGACATAATTGTTGTTGCGGCTGGCGTTGGCAGTGTTAGATTACGCTGGTCCATCTTCGGCCTTCGGATGGCTGACTTGTCCTGGCTGGTTCCCCTTTCTGCGAATGAATTAATGCGGAACAGGCATGACCATGAATAGCCGAGGAGCAACCGGGTAACCAAGGGGTAAACCAGGGAAGTTAGGGCTTCGGCAAAACAAAAGCCGAAACACTCACATGGGGGCCACACCGAGAATGTTGTAAAATATTTTCGGAATTTTATGTTCCAATTATGCATTCATATGAATGTTCCTCCGGCTTGCAGGCTGGGATTCGAGACCCCAAAACACCCCCTAGTAACTCACAAAGACTATGTGACATTCGCCAAATTAATGAATATTGCTGCTTCGTGAGGAATTTTCACATAATTTTCACACAAATTAATTTTGTGCGAACTAGATTTTGTTTATTAAATGCAGAATGACCCCCATTTGGGGTAACTTAAAGGTGTGCGATAGTTTGCTTCATCACATTGCGTATACGTAATAATTGTAGTTTATTATATTATTTTATTTACTACAGAATGGTGTTATGATAATTATTTAAGAGCCTTGTTCTGGATTAATAAAATAATTTTGTAGGTTTAATTGGTTATTAAAGTAAAGCAGGTATGAATTATACGTTTCAATTGACAAACTATTTTTGTTATCTGAATGATATTGCTATTGTATTGTTTTAATTATTTAATGGGGAGTTCGACATATATGTTTTTATGCAAAATTTAAAGTAAACAAATTTTTTTAATTTAAAAATATTCATAGCCTTTTAATTGTTTTTGCACAAGTAAGGACCATTCAAAAAGAAGCCCAATTTTATTAAGCATACGCAGTGTGTGCCCGAACCGCTTTTCTGTCAAGGTTACGTTCCATTTAATTGTCGTCCCTGAATATTGCCTTGAATTGAATTCTTCACCTCTTAATTCTATTAATTTCATGTTTCGCTTTGCTGCTATCTTGTGCTGTCTTTGCCCTTTCCAATGCTGTCAACACAAAATCGAGACAAAAAAGCAGGCAAAAAAGACTCTCTTTTTTCACCTAATACAGTACACATATCAATGGGTAATGACTTTCAGAGACTGTGAAATTACTCTTTCTGTGTGTTTTTTTTCTCTTCCCTCACTTTTTGGGTCTGGGACTAGACATCCCTATGTGCGGGGCCCGAAGAAGTGGGAAAACACCCCGGGCAGAAGCCCCCCAAGTGTCCGTTGGCAAACTCAACTCATTTGTTTTCCTTGACAATACTACGCTCGCCGTTTGCCGCCTTTATCGGCCATTCATGTTGGCCAATGGCCATACTAATTGCTCTGCCAGGGGACTTTCAGAATTAGTCCAAACCAATACAGATGGCTGGCCGAACTTAAACAGTCTTGAGCTGGAAAGTGGGTCATTAAAACTCGATACCCCGATGCATTGGTTGGTACTTTGCAATGGTTCTATCCCTCTATATATATATATATATATATATATATGTATTCGCCCATATACGTCTGGATGTCTTGCTGGCTCTGCATGTGCGATTATGTTAGCCAAGTGGACACGAGTCAAGGCGCTCGAATTTGCTGGCCAAGCTTTTCCGAAGGCAACTCGATACGCAATGTGTGGACTTGTTGTCGGCTATTATCTCCCTATTATTGTAGCCATTGCTCTGCTTGTTAGAAAGATATTAGTGAAAGCCGTTCAATGATAACAGAGGAAGTATTATAAAGCGAGGTGGCAGAGTTCAATGCATTGGGTCACAGCCAGTAAAAGGCTTTCAGAGCGGCTTAGAGTGGAGTTATTCACATTACTTTACAATGGGCTAGATATTGAAGTGGTTGGGTATGGTTGAAATATCTGGAGATTTAAAATCAATAGCTTAAGTGCCCAAAAGCGACCTTATAGATTTAACAATACATCACAAAGGGGTGAAACAGCAGGGATGGGTTGAAATATCTGGAGACTTAGAATCAACAGTTTAGGGGCTTAAAAGCAATCTACTAAATGTCAAAGGAAATTTCTTAACAAACTAAAAACATCTATTTAAAATAGTCTTTTAGTCTAACCTTAAATGTAGTTACACTTTTTTCTTTTAATATTTTGAGACCTTTATATTGTGCTTACATCAAAAATATATCCTAGCTTAACTCGAGTTCTGGGAAGTAAGCCTCGACTCATCCGCTAAAATCAAGCATAATGTTAAGCAAAGATGCTCTTAAGCTTCAGATACAACTTATTAATTGACTACTTTTAAGCTTAATTTGCTTATGTCATTCCTGCGGAGTTCTGTGTACAATTTATGTTTATACAGGGAATACAAATTTTCAAAATGAAGTCAGCAATTTGCATTAACTTTAATGAGTCAGACTTAACGCTCCAGTTTGTGCTAATGCACCGGATCCGATTAATTAACAAATTGCACGCCAAATGAACTTACGCACCTCGTTTGGGTTCCCAATTAATTGATTGATGTTGATTCGAAGCCCTTTCTCCCTTTCACCCTTTCACTTATTTGAACATTCCGTTGCCGAAACGAGACCCGAAATTGAGTTGAAATCGATTCTTAATTGAGCACATTGGAATACAGGGTTTTTGGCTCACGTTTATTTAAACGTTTGCGAATTTGCGACAATTTTTCGATGTTTACATTACAGGCAATCAACCCGACAATTATCAACCAATTAATTATTCATTTTCACATAATTAGCAATGGTGCTAATGGTGGGTATGAATGTAATAAATGTGTGTCCTGACTCGATTTACTACGCGATTCTGCCACAAAGCTCGACCACCGCCGTTCGACGACTGAACGGTGAAAAGGTTTTAGGCCCAAATAATCAGCAAAGAAAACTTAGAAATTTTTCCCTGCTTTACTATTTGCATTAACCGAATAGCGAGTGAAAATGGACAAGAGGCGTATGGTGAGTATTGGCTAGTTGGCTGCAATTTTTCTTTGCTCGAGGGAAAAAGCACGTGCTGCTGGGGCGAAAAAAAAGAATGACGGGACGAAAGATGGTACCGATAGGAAATGTAGAAATATTTTCTATTTTCTATTTCTGAAAACGCGAATTCTTCAGTTAAATTTTGAATTTTGCCAAAAAGTATGCAATGTTTTCAAAGAATGACGGGAATGAAAATGGTACCAATAGGAAATGTAGAAATATTTTCGATTTTCTATTTCTGAAAACGAGAATTCTTCAGTTGAATTTTGAATTTTGCCAAAAAGTATGCAATGTTTTCAAAGAATGACGGGAATAAAAATGGTACCGATAGGAAATGTAGAAATATTTTCGATTTTCTATTTCTGAAAACGCGAATTCTTCAGTTAAATTTTGAATTTTGCCAAAAAGTATGCAATGTTTTCAAAGAATGACGGGAACAAAGATGGTACCGATACGAAATGTAGAAATCTTTTCTATTTTCTATTTCTGAAAACGTGAATTCTTCAGTTAAATTTTGAACTCTGCCAAAAAGTATGCAATGTTTTCTAAGAATGACGGGAATAAAGATGGTACGGATAGGAAATGTATAAATATTTTCTATATCTGAAAACGCGAATTCTTCAGTTAAATTTTGAATTTTGCCAAAAAGTATGCAATGTTTTCTGCAGAAATCTAATAAGCACCAGATGCTGTCACTCGAAGTCTTTCCAGCCGTCTTGAGATTTAACTTCGCCTAGATGCCAGGTTGTTCTGCATAGCCTGGCTAAGAGCTCTTTAGTTTTCGTGGAAATGCCAAATATATCTCATAAGTACTAACGACCAATTTCGCAGTTCTTGTTTGTGTTGGCGGCAGGCGCCTTGAGCTTTGCATTAAGTAGACTTTACTTTAAAGTTGCATCAACGCCGAGCCAGACAAAGTTTTGCCATCGCTGAAAGCCGAAAGCGGAGCAGGCTAAACTTAAGCACCACGATGGCATTTGTGATGGAGATTCGAGGAGGGGTCGTCATTTTCCCCGCCATTTTCCTCAACATATTGTCAGAGCTCGCTGCGGGAGATGCCAATGACAACGACAACGACAACGGCTGCCTCCGTGCCAGAAGTGCTTTTCATGGCTAAAATTCAATTTCCCTTTGATTTATGCATTTTACGTCAGATTTGCACGCCTGCCCCAAGAGGCTTTCAAACTTTAAGTCTGAAATGATGTCCCAGTGGTTCGGTTTGCATTCGCTTCTAACCGGAAACATCCGCAAAGGTGCATCCAGTTTGATAGCACCACATTCACTTCCGGTCTTTTTGGCTCTTTGTGTGCACTGTCGTCCTTTGTGCGGTGTATCAAACTCAGTTCGGTCACAAATGACTCATGCAGAAATACATCTGCGGTTGCCTGGGGCCACCAAACTAAGGAACATCAAAGGTGCAATGGGGTTGCCAAATTACGAGAATCTAACGGACAACCATATAAGTTGTGTGTCTAAAATCAATATTTGAAGCAAATAGTCATGAGTGCCAAAGAAATCACTATGTCTTTAAGTTCACTTGTAAAGGTGTTCAAAAGTATGCAGCTATATATTTGATATATGGAGTTTTATTTTTTTAAGCACTTTTAGACGTCTTTGAAAATGATTTCTCTTCCACTCCCAAAGAATTAGATGTTTTAGGAAAAGCTGATGCTGTGAAATTACTCCATATACATATATTGGTTGAAAATTTAATACTTTCTTTTAATCTTTACTCAAGCGCGAATTCTCAAGTAATATAAACTGATGTTAGGTTGTGGCCCCCCATAGAACAATTTATTGAAACTAACAGGATTGAAATACAATAACAGCTCTTTTTCCTTGGTAGGCATTTTGAAATAAGATTTAAGATTTATTCTCACTGTGCTGGCGGTATTTTTTCATAATAGTTATGTCAATTAACGAGAATCAGTAGGAAGGGAGTAAGAAAAACGCTACTAATGGAAACCCTAAAACCACAATCGGAAAGGGATTTGATAGTGGTTGTTATCCAATCCTTGTAGTAAAGAAAGCTCACGAACTTCATTGCCTTGCCGCCCGCACATCCCTGATGTCCGCCAATGAGTCCGAGCAGAGCCCCATTGCAAAGTAGTGGTCCGCCCATGTCTCCGGCGCAGGTCTCTCCCTCGCCCACGGGCTCCGTGCAAACATAATGATCCGACGTAAAGGAACCGTCGTGCTTTTGGCACAGCGATGGCGGTCTTAAAATAACGTCCAAGTAAAGTAGTTCATCCGAGTAAGGGCCGTGCTGGGAATGGATTTTATTAAAAAAAACCAAATATTTCTTCAGGACAGCGGTCGGCACACAGAGGTTACCTTTTATTTGTTACCTACTGTGCGTGTGGCGGCAAAGAATGAGCCGCTTCAGGCCTTAGGAATAGCTCACCTGATACACCTGCCCCCAGCCAAGGGTCACACATGTATCGCCATAGGTCACATTGGCCATTTTGCGCAAGAGCAGCGGCAGAACGTCGTGGTTGGAGCTCGGGATGCGTTCGGCTAGTCTGAGGACGGCCAGGTCGTTCTTCTTGTAGCGCTCGTACTCCGGATGGACCACCAGACGATCGACGGCTCTTGTGTCGGCATCCTCGTAGTCCGCCAGTCGAGTTATATGTGCGAAGACCACCCGAATGCCCCGTGGATTCATCGAGGCCTTGTACCGACTGAGGAGGGAGGATGATTACCCATTTAGAGAAAGAATTTCCCAACTTAGACGCCTGAAACTCACTCCGTTAGACAGTGGGCGGCTGTGAGGACCGCTCGACTGCTCACCAGGACTCCGCTGCAGAAGTGATTGTCTCCCCGGTGCCTCACATAGTTGTGGGTGCGGATCGAGACCACGTGACGGGACAGTCGGTTGCTCTTTGGCTTATACCCTCCAGATATCAACATCTCGAAGGTTTCGTCGCTTATGTCGCCGATCACTCCAAGTTCAGCCTCCGACAACGATCTACTCAAGACAAGTCCCAAACACACCACAGTCAGAATTTGCATGGTTCATTTGTTTTTCAAACTGAAAACAATTTATTTGAAGCGTATGTAAAGGGATATAGTGTGACCTTGTGAGATTCCTGGAATGAAATTGTAAAGCTTATGTAATTTTTCACGTTTCTAGATTGGAGTAAGATTGTTTTACCAGAATATTCACTACTAGACATAATATTTTATTCTACTGTTGATATACTTCTCTATTATCTCAAGTAATACAACCTTGTATTGGTCCTATGATAAGATTTATAAACAATTTTAAAATAACAGAACTCTGTGTTGTTGTCAGAAAAGGAGCCTGTTAATAACTATCAGGGTCCTCTACCATAAAAATCAAAACAAATTATCTTGGATAAACCTGGAGTTCTTGAGACTTTACGAATTTCAATATTATACTGTTAATTCTTGCACTGGTCATAAATTAAACTACGGTTTTCTTTGTGTCAGCTGGTCTTTAGCTTCCGAGTACTGATCACTGATTAAAATGTTCGTCTTAATGGTAAATAAATGTTGATGATCCTCGTCTTATCGGCCATTTGAATATGTTTTTTGAAGAATCCCCAGGAATCAAAATGATTGCGACTCTTAATCATCAAATTGACCGTCTTTCGACTTAGATTGAACATTATCGGTTTCTTTTTTAAAATTCCATATTGTACATTTGTTCAAAAACTTTACATATCTCTTGGTTAAATGGCACGGTTCTATTTTACTATCGCAGAAGTGGATTTTAGCGTGATAATTCGCATATAAAGCCTTCCATTATTTGACTGAGGTAGATATTACCTTTGAGAAATGGTTAACCTGGTCGGTTTTATCTTTCTTAGTGGGTTCGTTCTCATCAGAGCCGCGCAGCTGAAGGAAGCAGATGTCCTGAAGGAATTTCAATGTCTTAAAATGCGCATGCCCTTGGGAAAACATTTAATGCTTTACATGTTATACATGTAGTGCAGAAAATATAAAAAAATGCATTTTGAGCGAAAAATTATCTGGGGATCTCGGTACTCTTACACAAGTAGCAAAAATATTTAGCCATTGATTTAAGTGTCAAACATATAAATCCAAAGTTCATATATACTAAATTTATTAGAAAAAACTTTCAAAATTTTAAAATGTGCAATCGTAAAACGTGTCTTTTAGTTTATGCAACCGTTTTACTAGTTTTTAATGGATTACTGTGTCTTTTTTTTTTATGTGTACCTCCAGGTATTTCCCTTTAAGGACACTTAAGCTCTGAATAAATGTAAATTGTGTCTTGAAAATGCTATCGCTCAAAGCGGATCTGTTTTTTTGAAAGTACTTTTGAACTTCTATAAATCAAAAAGTTATTTTTTTAAATTTGTTGTTGCATTGGAAAATATGTAGGTGTAATATTTGAAAACAATTAATTATATGAAAAATTTGCCATTAGGTACCCTTACCCAAATTAATATTAAAGATCCAACGTGTAATCTATATATTTTTGTATTATTTTATATTAGGCGAAAATGAGTTTTACAAACAATTGGTGACATATATTATAATCTTCATGTGGCCGAAATATAATGTGATGCTAATAATTTTGATTTGGACTACGCGGGTAAGTATTTAAAACTGTTCCTAACAATTTCGTAATATTTTTAATTTTTTAGAAAAATAAATACATAATACTGGTTGAAATAATTTGTGCTGTGGTAGGGTTGTTGGTAATAACGTATTTGCTCCTAAACCAAGTGCATATCATAGACTGGTACGATTTTCCCGGATATATACACTTCGGTCCCGAAGGAGGAGGAGGAGGAGGTGGTGGAGGAGGCGGACACAGCCATTACTTTGGAAAAGGAAGAGGCGGAAGAGGAAGAGGAGGAGGAAGAGGAGGAGGAGGAAAAGGCGGAGGTCGAGGAAAAAGGTCAACCCCACCTGAAGATGCATCGGATCATTACTGGCTGATCATAGCTTTTGGTAGTTTAGTGATATTGCTTGAGTGATGTTGAAATTTTTTATTGATTTATAGGATCTTGGCTGTTTTCACTTTTTTTGCCATCATTTGCAATATCGGCTGTAGATGCTCTACAAGGGAACTACGACTGGATATATTGAATTGCCTTATAATTATACCCGTTACTCGTAGAGTAAAAGGGTATACTAGATTCGTCGGAAAGTATGTAACAGGCAGAAGGAAGCGTTTCCGACCCCATAAAGTATATATATTCTTGATCAGGATCACTAGCCGAGTCGATCTAGCCATGTCCGTCTGTCCGTCTGTCCGTCTGTCCGTCTGTCCGTCTGTCCGTCTGTCCGTCTGTCCGTCTGTCCGTCTGTCCGTATGAACGCTGAGATCTTGGAAACTATAAGAGCTACAATACTGGGATTAGGCATGCAGATTCCTGAGATTCCTGCGCAGCGCAAGTTTGTTTCAAAAGAGTGCCACGCCCACTCTAACGCCCACAAACCGCCCAAAACTGTGGCTCCTACAGTTTTGATGCTAGAACAAAAATTTTAACTGAAATGTATTGTTCTCATCAATACCTACCGACTGACCTAAAAAAAGTTTGCCACGCCCACTTTAACGCCCACAAACCGCCCACAAACTTCAAAAAATCGTAAATATGAACGCGGATATCTCGGAAAATATCAAAGATAGAGAAACGAGATTTCAGATTTAGATTCCGTAGGCTTGAGCGCAGCGCAAGTTTATTACGCGAATATGCCACGCCCACTCCAACGCCCACAAACCGCCCAAGTCTGTGGCGCCCACAATTTTCATGGTAGATAAAAAATTTAAACTGAAATGTATTGGTCTCATCAATACCTATCGATTGATTTAAAAAAAACTTTGCCACGCCCACTCTAACGCCCACAACGCTTAAATCTGTCTACCGCCGGTAGGTGGCGCATTTGCTGCTTGCATATCTCCATTTTCCTTTGGTCCCTTTAGCTGAGTAACGGGTATCTGATAGTCGAGGTACTCGACTATAGCGTTCTTCCTTGTTTTAAAATGAAGTTGTAAAAAATTGTGGTGATACACAGATTGGAAGTAAAAATTTAGATGTGCAGTTGCCTGACATATACAGTGGTGGTCAGGAGCTTAGCACACAAAGAAAAACACATACGGATCATTTTGATATGCGCTTTCTTATTCGTTTTCTTATATTCGTCGGAAAGTATGCAACAGGTAGAAGATGCGTTTCCGACCCTATAAAGTATGTATATTTTTGATGAGGATCACTAGAAGCAGTGGCGGATCCACGGGGGGGAAATAGGGAAATTTCCCCCCCCTTGGAACCACAGAACCTGAAAATGCATGAACTCTGTAATGCATGCATATGGATGACTTTTCAAATATAACCACTTTGTTTACCTAAAAATTGGGATGGATAATTTTTGTTTTATAATTTGTACTGAATTTCTCTCGAATAAGTTCAATTTCCCCCCCCAAGAATCGTCTCTGGATCCGCCACTGCTAGAAGAGTCCATCTAGCCATGTCCGTCTGTCTGTCCGTCCGGAAGAACACTGAGATCTCGGAAACTATAAGCTAACAATTGGAATCTTTGGAAAACCTTCTGTCCGTCCGTTTCTACGCAAACTAGTCTCTCAGTTTTAAAGCTATCGGGCTGAAAGTTTCCTAAAAGTCTTCTTTATTTTGCAGGTAGTATATAAGTCGGAACCAGCCGGATCGGACAACTATATCTTATAGCTCCCATAGGAATATTCGGAAAAATTTTTTTTAAAAAATTCTATCTTTGGTGTTTATTTATAGCTTCGGTGTTTTTTAACATATAACCTCCGACGCTTGGAAATAACATTTTTTAATTAGTTCTGTATTTCGAATTTAATTTTGTCAAAATCGGACGACTATATCATATAGCTGCCATAGGAACGATCGGAAAATTGGTAAAAAAACAAGAAAGGAAGTTAGCTTCGGCAAGCCGAAGCTTATATACCCTTGCAGCTATAATTATTAAATTTAAAAACACAAAAAATGATATTCCCAATAGTATAAGATAATATGTCAAAAAACACCGAAGCTATAATTTGTTTCATATTATTTTCCTACCAATTTTCCGATCGTTCCTATGGCAGCTATATGACATAGTCGTCCGATCTTGATAAAATTTAATTCGAAATTCAGAACTAATTAAAAAATGTTATTTCCAAGCGTTGGAGGTTATATGTTGAAAAACACCGAAGCTATAATTTTTTTCATATATTTTTCCACAAATTTTCCGATCGTTCCTATGGCAGCTATATGATATAGTCGTCCGATTTCGATAAAATTTAATTCAAAATTCAAAATTATTTAAAAATTGTTATTTCCAAGCTTAGGAGGTTATATGCTAAAAAACACCAAAGTTATTATTTTTTTTTATTTATTTGTCCGATTATTCCTATGGGAGCTATAAGATATAGTTGTCCGATCCAGCTGGTTCCGACTTATATACTACCTGCAAAAGATATAAGACTTTTGGGAAAGTTTCAGCCCGATAGCTTTAAAACTGAGAGACTAGTTTGCGTAGAAACGGACGGACAGACGGACAGACGGACATGGCTAGATCGACTCGTCTAGTCATGCTGATCAAGAATATATATACTTTATGGGGTCGGAAACGTCTCCTTCACTGCGTTGCAAACTTCTGACTGAAATCAATATACCCTCTGCAAGGGTATAATAATATGAAACAAATTATAGCTTCGGTGTTTTTTGACATATTATCTTATACTATTATTGGGAATATCATTATACCCTTGCAGAGGGTATATTGATTTCAGTCAGAAGTTTGCAACGCAGTGAAGGAGACGTTTCCGACCCCATAAAGTATATATATTCTTGATCAGCATCACTAGACGAGTCGATCTAGCCATGTCCGTCTGTCCGTCTGTCCGTCCGTTTATACGCAAACTAGTCTCTCAGTTTTAAAGCTATCGGGCTGAAACTTTCCCAAAAGTCTTATATCTTTTGCAGGTAGTATATAAGTCGGAACCAGCCGGATCGGACAACTATATCTTATAGCTCCCATAGGAATAATCGGACAAAAAAATGAAAAAAAATTATATCTTTGGTGTTTTTTAGCATATAAACTCCTAAGCTTGGAAATAACAATTTTTAAATAATTTTGAATTTTGAATTAAATTTTATCGAAATCGGACGACTATATCATATAGCTGCCATAGGAACGATCGGAAAATTTGTGGAAAAATAATATGAAAAAAATTATAGCTTCGGTGTTTTTCAACATATAACCTCCAACGCTTGGAAATAACATTTTTTAATTAGTTCTGAATTTCGAATTCAATTTTATCAAAATCGGACGACTATGTCATATAGCTGCCATAGGAACGATCGCAAAATTGGTAGGAAAATAATATGAAACAAATTATAGCTTCGGTGTTTTTTAACATATAACCTCCTACGCTTGGAAATAACATTTTTTAATTAGTTCTGAATTTCGAATTAAATTTTATCAAAATCGGACGACTATGTCATATAGCTGCCATAGGAACGATCGCAAAATTGGTAGGAAAATAATATGAAACAAATTATAGCTTCGGTGTTTTTTAACATATAACCTCCTACGCTTGGAAATAACATTTTTTAATTAGTTCTGAGTTTCGATTTTAATTTTATCAAAATCGGACGACTATATCATATAGCTGCCATAGGAACGATCGGAAAATTGGTAGGAAAATAATATGAAACAAATTATAGCTTCGGTGTTTTTTGACATATTATCTTATACTATTGGGAATATCATTTTTTGTGTTTTTAAATTTAATAATTATAGCTGCAAGGGTATATAAGCTTCGGCTTGCCGAAGCTAACTTCCTTTCTTGTTTTTTGTGTTTTAAATTTAATAATTATACCTGCAAGGGTATCCAAGCTTCGGCTTGCCGAAGGTAACTTCCTTTCTTGTTTGACATATTATCTTATACTATTGGGTATATCATTTTTTGTATTTTCATACCCGTTACTCGTAGAGTAAGAGGGTATACTAGATTCGTCGGAAAGTATGTAACAGGCAGAAGGAAGCGTTTCCGACCCCTTAAAGTATATATATTCTTGATCAGGATCACTAGCCGAGTCGATCTAGCCATGTCCGTCTGCCTGTCCGTCCGGATGAACGCTGAGATCTCGGAAACTACAAGAGCTAGGCTATTGAGATTTGGCGTGCAGATTCCTGAGCTTCCTACGCAGCGCAAGTTTGTTTCAGCAGAGTGCCACGCCCACTATAACGCCCACTAACCGCCCACAAGCTCCAAAAAATCGTAAATATGAACGCGGATATCTCGGAAAATATCAAGGATAGAGAAATGGGATTTCAGATTTAGATTCCGTAGGCTTGAGCGCAGCGCAAGTTTGTTACGCGAATATGCCACGCCCACTCTAACGCTTAAAAACCGCCCAAGCCTGTGTGCCCACAATTTTCATGCTAAATAAAAAATTTTAACTGAAATGTTTTGGTCTCGTCAATACCTATCGATTGATCTAAAACTTATAGTAGTATAAACTGCTGTATTTATTAAAACACTTTATTAAACTTGACTGTTCTTCTTCACTTCTTATTCGCAAATGCCCGGTTTTTACCTAGCGTCGGTTTTACATTCGATTACTTGAAGTTGGTTGCGATCAATATCGATACTTAACATTTTAGCTGAGTTGCCAGGTTGGCCACTTTACAACAGGAGATACTTTTAGATGCTAACGACTATTAAACAGCTAGCCGTTACATTCAAATACTAGTTGCTATACAAGGCTCGTCCGTCATTTATGTCCTCACGACCACTTTGAACGTTGAAACCACTCGTGCTCTCTGCTACGGGATAGGCAATCATCGCCATAAACTTGTTTCATCAATTGAAACGTTTCAGTAAAAGTTTTACCAATTTTAAAACAAAATTTAATGTTGGCTCTTTGTTCGAAGCTCATTTTCGCACCGATGACAAAAACATACTGACACTTAAAACGTAATAACCTCACTTCCAATAGATGAAATGTCATGAAATTTTTACTGCAGATTCTAACGCACCAGTTGACATATAGATGGCGCCGCTAGAGGGCGCTAGATTCAAAAAGTCCTGTTTACTTTGGAACTCACCTTGTATTTCTTCAGGACAGCGGTCGGCACACACAGGTTACCTTTTATTTGTTACCTACTGTGCGTGTGGCGGCAGAGAATGAGCAGAGAACATCGATCGCCGCTTCAGGCCTTAGGAATAGCTCACCTGATATACCTGCCCCCAGCCAAGGGTCACACATGTATCGCCATAGGTCACATTGGCCATTTTGCGCAAGAGCAGCGGCAGAACGTCGTGGTTGGAGCTCGGGATGCGTTCGGCTAGTCTGAGGACGGCCAGGTCGTTCTTCTTGTAGCGCTCGTACTCCGGATGGACCACCAGACGATCGACGGCTCTTGTGTCGGCATCCTCGTAGTCCGCCAGTCGAGTTATATGTGCGAAGACCACCCGAATGCCCCGTGGATTCATCGAGGCCTTGTACCGACTGAGGAGGGAGGATGATTACCCATTTAGAGAAAGAATTTCCCAACTTAGACGCCTGAAACTCACTCCGTTAGACAGTGGGCGGCTGTGAGGACCGCTCGACTGCTCACCAGGACTCCGCTGCAGAAGTGATTGTCTCCCCGGTGCCTCACATAGTTGTGGGTGCGGATCGAGACCACGTGACGGGACAGTCGGTTGCTCTTTGGCTTATACCCTCCAGATATCAACATCTCGAAGGTTTCGTCGCTTATATCGCCGATCACTCCAAGTTCAGCCTCCGACAACGATCTACTCAAGACAAGTCCCAAACACACCACAGTCAGAATTTGCATGGTTCATTTGTTTTTCAAACTGAAAACAATTTATTTGAAGCGTATGCAAAGGGATATAGTGTGACTTTGTGAGATTCCTGGAATAAAAATGTAAAGCTTATGCAATTTTTCACGTTTCTAGATTGGAGTAAGATTATGTTTTACCAGAATATTCACTACTAGACAATATTTTATTCTACTGTTGATATACTTCTCTATTATCTTAAGTAATACCACCTTGTATTGGTAAAGGGTTAATTTTGGTTCGAGTTCTATGATAAGATTAATAAACAATTATAAAATAACAGAACTCTGTGTTGTTGTCAGAAAAGGAGCCTGTTAATAACTATCAGGGTCCTCTACCATAAAAATCAAAACAAATTATCTTGGATAAACCTGGATTTCTTGAGACTTTACGAATTTCAATATTATACTGTTAATTCTTCAACTGGTCATAAATTAAACTACGGTTTCCTTTGTGTCAGCTGGTCTTTAGCTTCCGAGTACTGATCACTGATTAAAATGTTCGTCTTAATGGTAAATAAATGTTGATGATCCTCGTCTTATCGCCCATTTGAATATGTTTTCTAAAGAATCCCCAGGAATCAAAATAATTGCGACTCTTAATCATCAAATTGACCGTCTTTTGACTAAGATTGTACATTATCGGTTTCCTTTTCAGAATTCCATATTGTACATTTGTTCAAAAACTTTACATATCTCTTGGTTAAATGGCAAGGTTCTATTTTACTATCGCAGAAGTGGATTTTAGCGTGATAATTCGCATATAAAGCCTTCCATTATTTGACTGAGGTAGATATTACCTTTGAGAAATGGTTAACCTGGTCGGTTTTATCGTTCTTAGTGGGTTCGTTCTCATCAGAGCCGCGCAGCTGAAGGAAGCAGATGTCCTGAAGGAATTTCAATATCTTAAAATGCGCATGCCCTTGGGAAAACATTTAATGCTTTACATGTTATACATGTAGTGCATTTTGAGCGAAAAATTATCTGGGGATCTCGGTACTCTTACACAAGTAACAAAAATATTTAGCCATTGATTTAAGTGTCAAACATATAAATCCAAAGTTCATATATACCAAAAAATATTAGAAAATACTTTCAAAATTTGAAAATGTGCAATCGTAAAACGTGTCTTTTAGTTTTTACAACCGTTATACTAGCTTTTAATGGATTACTGTGTCTTTTTTTTTTATGTGCACCTCCAGGTATTTCTCTTTAAGGACACTTAAGCTCTGAATAAATGTAAATTGTGTCTTGAAAATGCTCTCGCTCAAAGCGGATCTGTTTTTTTATACCCTTGCAGAGGGTATATTGATTTCAGTCAGAAGTTTGCAACGCAGTGAAGGAGACGTTTCCGACCCCATAAAGTATATATATTCTTGATCAGCATCACTAGACGAGTCGATCTAGCCATGTCCGTCTGTCCGTCTGTCCGTCCGTTTCTACGCAAACTAGTCTCTCAGTTTTAAAGCTATCGGGCTGAACCTTTCCCAAAAGTCTTATATCTTTTGCAGGTAGTATATAAGTCGG